>NC_091152.1:56322657-56335157 GCF_040958095.1 Procambarus clarkii | reverse complement strand
GTGTCCAGCTTATAAGCCTATACTTGCATAAACCACAAGTGAAGATAAACAATCTTTGGACAACACCCACCAGTGGGACTCGAACCCAGAAAGCACAACTACCTTCCAGTAGCTGGCATAACTAGTATGCTTTAACCCACTACGCCATCAGACCTTACAAAAGAAGTAGATAGTTCGAGATATATATATCTCAAACATCTCTACCTCCCGAAGGCACCAGATGAGTGAGGGGTCAATCTGCAATTTTCGTCACATTGACAGTGGCTTGACGAAAATTGCAGATTGACCCCTCACTCATCTGGTGCCTTCGGGAGGTAGAGATGTTTGAGATATATATATCTCGAACTATCTACTTCTTTTGTAAGGTCTGATGGCGTAGTGGGTTAAAGCATACTAGTTATGCCAGCTACTGGAAGGTAGTTGTGCTTTCTGGGTTCGAGTCCCACTGGTGGGTGTTGTCCAAAGATTGTTTATCTTCACTTGTGGTTTATGCAAGTATAGGCTTATAAGCTGGACACGAGTTCTCTCACATTGACAGTGGCTTGACGAAAATTGCAGATTGACCCCTCACTCATCTGGTGCCTTCGGGAGGTAGAGATGTTTGAGATATATATATCTCGAACTATCTACTTCTTTTGTAAGGTCTGATGGCGTAGTGGGTTAAAGCATACTAGTTATGCCAGCTACTGGAAGGTAGTTGTGCTTTCTGGGTTCGAGTCCCACTGGTGGGTGTTGTCCAAAGATTGTTTATCTTCACTTGTGGTTTATGCAAGTATAGGCTTATAAGCTGGACACGAGTTCTCTCACATTGACAGTGGCTTGACGAAAATTGCAGATTGACCCCTCACTCATCTGGTGCCTTCGGGAGGTAGAGATGTTTGAGATATATATATCTCGAACTATCTACTTCTTTTGTAAGGTCTGATGGCGTAGTGGGTTAAAGCATACTAGTTATGCCAGCTACTGGAAGGTAGTTGTGCTTTCTGGGTTCGAGTCCCACTGGTGGGTGTTGTCCAAAGATTGTTTATCTTCACTTGTGGTTTATGCAAGTATAGGCTTATAAGCTGGACACGAGTTCTCTCACATTGACAGTGGCTTGACGAAAATTGCAGATTGACCCCTCACTCATCTGGTGCCTTCGGGAGGTAGAGATGTTTGAGATATATATATCTCGAACTATCTACTTCTTTTGTAAGGTCTGATGGCGTAGTGGGTTAAAGCATACTAGTTATGCCAGCTACTGGAAGGTAGTTGTGCTTTCTGGGTTCGAGTCCCACTGGTGGGTGTTGTCCAAAGATTGTTTATCTTCACTTGTGGTTTATGCAAGTATAGGCTTATAAGCTGGACACGAGTTCTCTCACATTGACAGTGGCTTGACGAAAATTGCAGATTGACCCCTCACTCATCTGGTGCCTTCGGGAGGTAGAGATGTTTGAGATATATATATCTCGAACTATCTACTTCTTTTGTAAGGTCTGATGGCGTAGTGGGTTAAAGCATACTAGTTATGCCAGCTACTGGAAGGTAGTTGTGCTTTCTGGGTTCGAGTCCCACTGGTGGGTGTTGTCCAAAGATTGTTTATCTTCACTTGTGGTTTATGCAAGTATAGGCTTATAAGCTGGACACGAGTTCTCTCACATTGACAGTGGCTTGACGAAAATTGCAGATTGACCCCTCACTCATCTGGTGCCTTCGGGAGGTAGAGATGTTTGAGATATATATATCTCGAACTATCTACTTCTTTTGTAAGGTCTGATGGCGTAGTGGGTTAAAGCATACTAGTTATGCCAGCTACTGGAAGGTAGTTGTGCTTTCTGGGTTCGAGTCCCACTGGTGGGTGTTGTCCAAAGATTGTTTATCTTCACTTGTGGTTTATGCAAGTATAGGCTTATAAGCTGGACACGAGTTCTCTCACATTGACAGTGGCTTGACGAAAATTGCAGATTGACCCCTCACTCATCTGGTGCCTTCGGGAGGTAGAGATGTTTGAGATATATATATCTCGAACTATCTACTTCTTTTGTAAGGTCTGATGGCGTAGTGGGTTAAAGCATACTAGTTATGCCAGCTACTGGAAGGTAGTTGTGCTTTCTGGGTTCGAGTCCCACTGGTGGGTGTTGTCCAAAGATTGTTTATCTTCACTTGTGGTTTATGCAAGTATAGGCTTATAAGCTGGACACGAGTTCTCTCACATTGACAGTGGCTTGACGAAAATTGCAGATTGACCCCTCACTCATCTGGTGCCTTCGGGAGGTAGAGATGTTTGAGATATATATATCTCGAACTATCTACTTCTTTTGTAAGGTCTGATGGCGTAGTGGGTTAAAGCATACTAGTTATGCCAGCTACTGGAAGGTAGTTGTGCTTTCTGGGTTCGAGTCCCACTGGTGGGTGTTGTCCAAAGATTGTTTATCTTCACTTGTGGTTTATGCAAGTATAGGCTTATAAGCTGGACACGAGTTCTCTCACATTGACAGTGGCTTGACGAAAATTGCAGATTGACCCCTCACTCATCTGGTGCCTTCGGGAGGTAGAGATGTTTGAGATATATATATCTCGAACTATCTACTTCTTTTGTAAGGTCTGATGGCGTAGTGGGTTAAAGCATACTAGTTATGCCAGCTACTGGAAGGTAGTTGTGCTTTCTGGGTTCGAGTCCCACTGGTGGGTGTTGTCCAAAGATTGTTTATCTTCACTTGTGGTTTATGCAAGTATAGGCTTATAAGCTGGACACGAGTTCTCTCACATTGACAGTGGCTTGACGAAAATTGCAGATTGACCCCTCACTCATCTGGTGCCTTCGGGAGGTAGAGATGTTTGAGATATATATATCTCGAACTATCTACTTCTTTTGTAAGGTCTGATGGCGTAGTGGGTTAAAGCATACTAGTTATGCCAGCTACTGGAAGGTAGTTGTGCTTTCTGGGTTCGAGTCCCACTGGTGGGTGTTGTCCAAAGATTGTTTATCTTCACTTGTGGTTTATGCAAGTATAGGCTTATAAGCTGGACACGAGTTCTCTCACATTGACAGTGGCTTGACGAAAATTGCAGATTGACCCCTCACTCATCTGGTGCCTTCGGGAGGTAGAGATGTTTGAGATATATATATCTCGAACTATCTACTTCTTTTGTAAGGTCTGATGGCGTAGTGGGTTAAAGCATACTAGTTATGCCAGCTACTGGAAGGTAGTTGTGCTTTCTGGGTTCGAGTCCCACTGGTGGGTGTTGTCCAAAGATTGTTTATCTTCACTTGTGGTTTATGCAAGTATAGGCTTATAAGCTGGACACGAGTTCTCTCACATTGACAGTGGCTTGACGAAAATTGCAGATTGACCCCTCACTCATCTGGTGCCTTCGGGAGGTAGAGATGTTTGAGATATATATATCTCGAACTATCTACTTCTTTTGTAAGGTCTGATGGCGTAGTGGGTTAAAGCATACTAGTTATGCCAGCTACTGGAAGGTAGTTGTGCTTTCTGGGTTCGAGTCCCACTGGTGGGTGTTGTCCAAAGATTGTTTATCTTCACTTGTGGTTTATGCAAGTATAGGCTTATAAGCTGGACACGAGTTCTCTCACATTGACAGTGGCTTGACGAAAATTGCAGATTGACCCCTCACTCATCTGGTGCCTTCGGGAGGTAGAGATGTTTGAGATATATATATCTCGAACTATCTACTTCTTTTGTAAGGTCTGATGGCGTAGTGGGTTAAAGCATACTAGTTATGCCAGCTACTGGAAGGTAGTTGTGCTTTCTGGGTTCGAGTCACACTGGTGGGTGTTGTCCAAAGATTGTTTATCTTCACTTGTGGTTTATGCAAGTATAGGCTTATAAGCTGGACACGAGTTCTCTCACATTGACAGTGGCTTGACGAAAATTGCAGATTGACCCCTCACTCATCTGGTGCCTTCGGGAGGTAGAGATGTTTGAGATATATATATCTCGAACTATCTACTTCTTTTGTAAGGTCTGATGGCGTAGTGGGTTAAAGCATACTAGTTATGCCAGCTACTGGAAGGTAGTTGTGCTTTCTGGGTTCGAGTCCCACTGGTGGGTGTTGTCCAAAGATTGTTTATCTTCACTTGTGGTTTATGCAAGTATAGGCTTATAAGCTGGACACGAGTTCTCTCACATTGACAGTGGCTTGACGAAAATTGCAGATTGACCCCTCACTCATCTGGTGCCTTCGGGAGGTAGAGATGTTTGAGATATATATATCTCGAACTATCTACTTCTTTTGTAAGGTCTGATGGCGTAGTGGGTTAAAGCATACTAGTTATGCCAGCTACTGGAAGGTAGTTGTGCTTTCTGGGTTCGAGTCCCACTGGTGGGTGTTGTCCAAAGATTGTTTATCTTCACTTGTGGTTTATGCAAGTATAGGCTTATAAGCTGGACACGAGTTCTCTCACATTGACAGTGGCTTGACGAAAATTGCAGATTGACCCCTCACTCATCTGGTGCCTTCGGGAGGTAGAGATGTTTGAGATATATATATCTCGAACTATCTACTTCTTTTGTAAGGTCTGATGGCGTAGTGGGTTAAAGCATACTAGTTATGCCAGCTACTGGAAGGTAGTTGTGCTTTCTGGGTTCGAGTCCCACTGGTGGGTGTTGTCCAAAGATTGTTTATCTTCACTTGTGGTTTATGCAAGTATAGGCTTATAAGCTGGACACGAGTTCTCTCACATTGACAGTGGCTTGACGAAAATTGCAGATTGACCCCTCACTCATCTGGTGCCTTCGGGAGGTAGAGATGTTTGAGATATATATATCTCGAACTATCTACTTCTTTTGTAAGGTCTGATGGCGTAGTGGGTTAAAGCATACTAGTTATGCCAGCTACTGGAAGGTAGTTGTGCTTTCTGGGTTCGAGTCCCACTGGTGGGTGTTGTCCAAAGATTGTATATATATATATATATATATATATATATATATATATATATATATATATATATATATATATATATATATATATATATATATAATATTAAAATATTTAGAATATAAATATAAATAAAAAATATTTATATTTTTATTTTTTTATAAAAATATTTATATTTTTATTTTTTTATAAAAATATTTATATTTATATTTTATAAATATAAAATATTTAGGTAAGAGAAATATACACAGTAGACCCCGTGGTCAAACATATACAACTACACGACATTTTAACCATTTTTCCAGCGATCTCTCAACACATTCTTGGGAAGAGACGTAATTCCTGGGTGGCAGAAGACACAGTCCGGCAGTTTGTTGCACCAAATGGCTTTGGAATGTTAAAGTGAATGAGCGCGGCGGCGGCCTCCTCCTTGCTCCAGACACACTGTGTGTGAGCAGCTCACTCACTGACCAACACTGTGGACAAGAATGGTCAGCAGCTGGCCAAGAGCGGCGGCCTCCTCCTTGCTCCAGACACACTGTGTGTGAGCAGCTCACTCACTGACCAACACTGTGGACAAGAATGGTCAGCAGCTGGCCAAGAGCGGCGGCCTCCTCCTTGCTCCAGACACACTGTGTGTGAGCAGCTCACTCACTGACCAACACTGTGGACAAGAATGGTCAGCAGCTGGACAAGAGCGGCGGCCTCCTCCTTGCTCCAGACACACTGTGTGTGAGCAGCTCACTCACTGACCAACACTGTGGACAAGAATGGTCAGCAGCTGGCCAAGAGCGGCGGCCTCCTCCTTGCTCCAGACACACTGTGTGTGAGCAGCTCACTCACTGACCAACACTGTGGACAAGAATGGTCAGCAGCTGGACAAGAGCGGCGGCCTCCTCCTTGCTCCAGACACACTGTGTGTGAGCAGGTCACTCACTGACCAACACTGTGGACAAGAATGGTCAGCAGCTGGACAAGAGCGGCGGCCTCCTCCTTGCTCCAGACACACTGTGTGTGAGCAGCTCACTCACTGACCAACACTGTGGACAACAATGGTCAGCAGCTGGCCAAGATATATTTGAATTTTCATGGCATTAAAATTCACGGAAGTATTTGTTATGGAGTAAACTGGACCAGTTGTGTTAGAAGGATGAAGATGTTGGACCAGTGGTGTTGGAGGATGAAGATGCTGGACCAGTGGTGTTGGAGGATGAAGATGCTGGACCAGTGGTGTTGGAGGATGAAGATGCTGGACCAGTGGTGTGGGAGGATGAAGATGCTGGACCAGTGGTGTGGGAGGGATGAAGATGCTGGACCAGTGGTATGAGAGGGATGAAGATGCTGGACCAGTAGTGTAGGAGGGATGAAGATGCTGGTCCAGTGGTGTGGGAGGGATGAAGATGCTGGACCAGTGGTGTGGGAGGGATGAAGATGCTGGACCAGTGGTATGAGAGGGATGAAGATGCTGGACCAGTGGTGTTGGAGGGATGAAGATGCTGGACCAGTGGTGTTGGAGGGATGAAGATGCTGGTCCAGTGGTGTGGGAGGGATGAAGATGCTGGACCAGTGGTGTGGGAGGATGAAGATGCTGGACCAGTGGTATGAGAGGGATGAAGATGCTGGACCAGTGGTGTAGGAGGAATGAAGATGCTGGACCAGTGGTGTGGGAGGAATGAAGATGCTGGACCAGTGGTGTGGGAGGGATGAAGATGCTGGACCAGTGGTGTTGGAGGGATGAAGATGCTGGACCAGTGGTGTTGGAGGATGAAGATGCTGGACCAGTGGTGTGGGAGGGATGAAGATGCTGGACCATTGGTGTTGGAGGGATGAAGATGCTGGACCAGTGGTGTAGGTGGGATGAAGATGCTGGACCAGTGGTGTGGGATGGATGAAGATGCTGGACCAGTGGTGTTGGAGGGATGAAGATGCTGGACCAGTGGTATGAGAGGGATGAAGATGCAGGACCAGTGGTGTAGGAGGGATGAAGATGCTGGACCAGTGGTGTGGGAGGAATGAAGATGCTGGACCAGTGGTGTGGGAGGGATGAAGATGCTGGACCAGTGGTGTAGGAGGGATGAAGATGCTGGACCAGTGGTGTTGGAGGGATGAAGATGCTGGACCAGTGGTGTAGGAGGGATGAAGATGCTGGACCAGTGGTGTGGGAGGGATGAAGATGCTGGACCAGTGGTGTGGGAGGGATGAAGATGCTGGATCAGTGGTGTAGGAGGGATGAAGATGCTGGACCAGTGGTATGAGAGGGATGAAGATGCTGGACCAGTGGTGTTGGAGGGATAAAGATGCTGGACCAGTGGTGTTTTAAGGGATGAAGATCCTGGACCCGTGGTGTGGGAGGGATGAAGATGCTGGACCAGCGGTGTTGGAGGATGAAGATGCTGGACCAGTGGTGTGGTAGGGATGAAGATGCTGGACCAGCGGTGTTGGAGGATAAAGATGCTGGACCAGTGGTGTGGGAGGGATGAAGATGCTGGACCAGCGGTGTTGGAGGATGAAGATGCTGGACCAGTGGTGTTGGAGGATGAAGATGCTGGACCAGTGGTGTGGGAGGATGAAGATGCTGGACCAGTGGTGTGGGAGGATGAAGATGCTGGACCAGTGGTGTGGGAGGATGATGATGCTGGACCAGTGGTGTGGGAGGATGAAGATGCTGGACCAGTGGTGTGGGAGGATGAAGATGCTGGACCAGTGGTGTGGGAGGATGAAGATGCTGGACCAGTGGTGTTGGAGGATGAAGATGCTGGACCAGTGGTGTGGGAGGATGAAGATGCTGGACCAGTGGTGTGGGAGGATGAAGATGCTGGACCAGTGGTGTTGGAGGATGAAGATGCTGGACCAGTGGTGTGGGAGGATGAAGATGCTGGACCAGTGGTGTGGGAGGATGAAGATGCTGGACCAGTGGTGTTGGAGGATGAAGATGCTGGACCAGTGGTGTGGGAGGATGAAGATGCTGGACCAGTGGTGTGGGAGGATGAAGATGCTGGACCAGTGGTGTGGGAGGATGAAGACGCTGGACCAGTGGTGTGGGAGGATGAAGATGCTGGACCAGTGGTGTGGGAGGATGAAGATGCTGGACCAGTGGTGTGGGAGGATGAAGATGCTGGACCAGTGGTGTGGGAGGATGAAGACGCTGGACCAGTGGTGTGGGAGGATGAAGATGCTGGACCAGTGGTGTGGGAGGATGAAGATGCTGGACCAGTGGTGTGGGAGGATGAAGATGCTGGACCAGTGGTGTGGGAGGGATGAAGATGCTGGACCAGTGGTGTGGGGGGATGAAGATGCTGGACCAGTGGTGTGGGAGGATGAAGATGCTGGACCAGTGGTGTGGGAGGATGAAGATGCTGGACCAGTGGTGTGGGAGGATGAAGATGCTGGACCAGTGGTGTGGGAGGGATGAAGATGCTGGACCAGTGGTGTGGGGGGATGAAGATGCTGGACCAGTGGTGTGGGAGGATGAAGATGCTGGACCAGTGGTGTGGGGGGATGAAGATGCTGGACCAGTGGTGTGGGGGGATGAAGATGCTGGACCAGTGGTGTGGGGGGATGAAGATGCTGGACCAGTGGTGTGGGAGGGATGAAGATGCTGGACCAGTGGTGTGGGGGGATGAAGATGCTGGACCAGTGGTGTGGGGGGATGAAGATGCTGGACCAGTGGTGTGGGAGGGATGAAGATGCTGGACCAGTGGTGTGGGGGGATGAAGATGCTGGACCAGTGGTGTGGGAGGATGAAGATGCTCCTCTACATGTGTTTTTCCTATATGTGCTTCTCCGCCAAGATGTGTTTCAACGGTAGAGTCACACTCACTTGAGCGCGGGGTTCTATTCGAAATAATTAAAAGGAATTCTAGCAAGTAATCCCTTGAGTGCCTGTCAAGGGACAGTACTAGCCACCACAGCACGAGAAGCGTTGCCTGTCTGACAATGTTGGGTCCAGAAGTAATTTCGAACGAGAAATATTTAAACATTTAAGAAGGCTTATCACTTGTTGAGAATGTTCTCCGAGCTCTGCTGAATATGCTGAGAATATTCTTGGAGCTCTGCTGAATATGCTGAGAATATTCTCCGAGCTCTGCTGAATATGTTGAGAATGATCTCCGAGCTCTGCTGAATATGCTGAGAATATTCTCCGAGCTCTGCTGAATATGTTGAGAATGATCTCCGAGCTCTGCTGAATATGCTGAGAATATTCTCCGAGCTCTGCTGAATATGTTGAGAATGATCTCCGAGCTCTGCTGAATATGCTGAGAATATTCTCCGAGCTCTGCTGAATATGTTGAGAATGATCTCCGAGCTCTGCTGAATATGCTGAGAATATTCTCCGAGCTCTGCTGAATATGTTGAGAATGATCTCCGAGCTCTGCTGAATATGCTGAGAATATTCTCCGAGCTCTGCTGAATATGTTGAGAATGATCTCCGAGCTCTGCTGAATATGTTGAGAATGATCTCCGAGCTCTGCTGAATATGTTGAGAATGATCTCCGAGCTCTGCTGAATATGTTGAGAATGATCTCCGAGCTCTGCTGAATATGTTGAGAATGATCTCCGAGCTCTGCTGAATATGTTGAGAATGATCTCCGAGCTCTGCTTAATATGCTGAGAATATTCTTGGAGCTCTGCTGAATATGTTGAGAATGATCTCCGAGCTCTGCTGAATATGTTGAGAATGATCTCCGAGCTCTGCTGAATATGTTGAGAATGATCTCCGAGCTCTGCTGAATATGTTGAGAATGATCTCCGAGCTCTGCTGAATATGCTGAGAATATTCTTGGAGCTCTGCTGAATATGCTGAGAATATTCTTGGAGCTCTGCTGAATAAGATGAGAATGTTGTCGGAGCTCTGCTCAATAAGCTGAGAATGTTTAGATCTCTGCTGAACGAGCTGAGGATGTTCTCAGATCTCTACTTAACAAGAAGAAATATAATATAATCGTCAAATACATTTACATTTAAACCAGCAGGAATACCAACATAATACTCAAATATTTATGTATGCCCCATGTATACTTATGTATACTCCAATAATACATGAGTATTCCCTCAGGGGCCATGAAGCTCAGGAGCCCTTAGACCATCTGTTCTGTGTCAAGATTTAAGAGATCTATTACACTATTGAAGGATTCCTTCCCTCTTGTCTCTTTCCTCAGTGGAAATATATTGGCATGTGTCGTAGTTAAAAATATAATCAATATTATGATTAATTTATCTTATTACTCCTAAACACAATCTTTGTGAAAGAAACATATGAAATTTATGTGCCTAGTGTCATAATATAGTTATTAAAAATAAATAAGTACGCTTAATTGTATAATTTAACATTTGTAAGAAATTACAAAAAATATATTTATATTTGTATCCTTCAACGCCTCTAACATAACCAGGATCTCTAGTACTATATTCAGATATTCGAGTCAAGAAATTATATATTTGAACTCGTAGAATAAATATTGGGTTGTAGGACTTGCTGGATGAGGAGGAAACAGAAATAGAGTCAATCCATTACAACTCACAACAGTATTTGTAAAATAGGTCAAACAACCCGAGAAATCAATCATTAGATATGATGGTATTTTGATCATCAATGGTTCTCCAATCATCCATCGTCTGTACCTCCTGATGGTTCACTCATTGTCACTGATGTCACAATCGGTACCACCACCATCTCCAACAGCCAGTACCACCACCATCTCCCACAACCAGTACCACCACCATCTCCAACAGCCAGTACCACCACCATCTCCCACAATCAGTACCACCACCATCTCCCACAATCAGTACCACCACCATCTCCCACAACCATTACCACCACCATCTCCCACAATCAGTACCACCACCATCTCCCACAATCAGTACCACCACCATCTCCCACAATCAGTACCACCACCATCTCCCACAACCATTACCACCACCATCTCCCACAATCAGTACCACCACCATCTCCAACAGCCAGTACCACCACCATCTCCCACAATCAGTACCACCACCATCTCCAACAGCCAGTACCACCACCATCTCCCACAACCAGTACCACCACCATCTCCAACAGCCAGTACCACCACCATCTCCCACAATCAGCACCACCACCATCTCCAACAATCAGGACCACCACCATCTCCCACAATCAGTACCACCACCATCTCCCACAACCAGCACCACCACCATCTCCCACAACCAGTACCACCACCATCTCCCACAACCAGTACCACCACCATCTCCCACAACCAGTACCACCACCATCTCCAACAACCAGTACCACCACCATCTCCCACAACCAGTACCACCACCATCTCCAACAACCAGTACCACCACCATCTCCAACAACCAGTACCACCACCATCTCCCACAACCAGTACCACCACCATCTCCCACAACTGGTTGCTGTCAACAAAATACTCACCACCACCAACCTCTATCATCAACCCAGCCATCAATCATGCCCGCCTCTCATCATGCATAGTTGCATGACCTTAATGACTGATCATGCCAGCTCATGACACCAGCCGTGACACCTACAACCTTGCCGTAGCAGAGTCCACATGACACGCTGCTTCCCTCCTCGCCTCACACCTATATATTTAGTCATGACCCCAATTGGCATCGTAAACACCTCAGATATTATGTCCTACAGCCGTAAAATATTCCGCTCCGGGAGACCAACTCGGGGAGCCGTGACATGAACAACGCGACTCACGCCTCTGGCACGCAGTAATATCGTTGTGACGTCACTCATCACGTGGCAACGTCATGGGTGATGTGTTTACTCACGAAGATCGCCGTGAGTAAACATTCCTTTATACAGGACTAGAAGGTCTAAGGTGCGTTTAATCCCATTCACAAAGTCCTGATAATTACTCCCAAGATCAAACCGGCTACGAACCTCATATAAAGGTTTTGGACTCATTCAGGCCAAATTTTTTTTATTGAGGAATGTCCCATTAATGGCTGCAAGATTCCTTCAAATGAAAGACCCCCCTACATGCCTGGAAGACCCCTACATTCCTGGAAGACCCCATACATGCCTGCAAGATCCTATACATGCGTCAAAGACCCCAATCATGCTAGGAAGACCCCATACAGATCTGGAAGACCCTATACAGGTCTGAAAGACCCCATGCAGGTCTGAAAGACCCCATGCAGGTCTGAAAGACCCCATACAGGTCAGGAAGACCCCATGCATGCGTGGAAGGTCCCCATCGAGGTGTACCGGACAGGGCCGGAGCTAACTGTTTCTGTGATATAAGCCCAAACAGCCAAATGGGTCCCACCGTATAGTCAGTGTGACTATTCAACAGCTAAACATACCTGTAAACTCCTATCATAAATATAAATGATTAATTTACGAAAGATATATCATGCACAGTTTCGCAGAATACATTAAAGCCATATATTCCAATACTCATATATGATATAATTGCCTTTCCCAGAAAATAACAGCGTATATAAAAACAGGCAGAAGCTTGTGATAGCTTTTAGTAAAATGTTACTTCGTACAGGAATAAATTGTCACAATATTTATCATAGTTATAATGGGCTTAATGTAGACTTTTCCTGAGCAATACCTGGAGGCCAGTGGTCATGGAAGTTGTTATTCCCTTAAACTTCTCTCC
>NC_091152.1:56262657-56320157 GCF_040958095.1 Procambarus clarkii | reverse complement strand
AAGGTTTGATTGAATTCTACGACCAGGCAACAAAAATCAGGCAAGAGAGAGGGATGGGCAGGCTTTATATTTATGGATTGCCAGAAAACCTTTGACACAGTACCACATAAGAAACTAGTGCACAAACTGGAGATGCAGGCAGGAGTGAAAGGGAAGGTACTCCACTGGATAAGGGAGCAAAAAAGGCGGCGAGTCACTGTGAGGGGTGAGGTCTCAGGGTGGCGAGGCGTCACCAGTGTACTCCTACAGGGATCAGTTCTCGGACCTAAACTGTTCCTGAAAGAAAGATCTAGGAGTTGATATCACCCCAAACCTGTCTCCTGAAGTCCACATCAAATGAATAACATCAGCGGCGAATGCGAGGCAGGCTAACATCAGAACTGCTTTCAGAAACCTGTGAAAGGAATCATTCAGAACCTTGTATACCACGTATTAAAGACCAATCCTGGAGTATGCAGCCCCAGCATGGAGCCCGTACCTTGTCAAGCACAAGACGAAGCTGGGAAAAGCTCAGAGGTATGCCACATGGCTAGTCCCAGAACTAAGAGGCATGAGTTACGAGGAAAGGCTGCGGGAACTGCACATCACGTCGCTGGAAGACAGAAGAGCTCGAGGAGACATGATCACCACATATAAAATTCTCAGGGGAATTGACAGGGTGGACAAGGATGAATAATTTAACACGGGTGGTACACGCACAAGGGTGCACAGGTGGAAGCTGAGTACCCATATGAGCCACAGACATTAGTAAAATCTTTTTTCAGTGTCAGAGTAGTTAGTAAATGGAATATACTAGGAAGTGATGTGGTGGAGACTGACTCCATACACAGTTTCAAATGTAGATATGATGGAGCTTGAGAAGCTCAGAATTCTGTACAACAGTAGATTGACAGATGAGAGGCGGGACCAAAGAGACAAAGCTCAACCGCTGCAAGCACAACTAGGTGAGTACACACACACACTCACTCTCTCTCTCTCTCTCTCTCTCCCTCCCTCCATCATCCCCTACGCCACACACAGGAAAATACACAATCCCTCATTAACAGACACTCATACACACAAACTTTGTCTTGTTTGTTTGTCTTTGTCTTGACAATGACAAACTATTTAACATGGGTGAAACACGAACCTGGAGACACAGGTGGAAACTTGGTACCCAATTGAGCCACAGACACATTAAAATTATTATTTTTTTTCAGTGTCAGAGTAGTTAACAAATAGAATGTATTAGGCAGTGATGTAGTGGAGGCTGACTCTATATATATAGTTTTAAATGTAGATATGATAGAACCCAATAGGGTCCAGAATCTGGACACAAATTGATTGATAGATGAAAAGCGGGGACTATTGCCAAAGTTCAATCCCCGCAACCACAACTAGGCGAGTACAACTAGGTGAGTACACACACACACACACACAAACAAGACTGTCATATAACGCTTTGAAACTACTGACGAAGAGTGCTGGGAAGACGGGACACTACGAGCGTAGCTCTCATCCTGTAACTACACTTAGGTAATTACACTTATGTAATTACACACACACACACCTGAGGGGGGAATAGGGAATTCCCCATCAGTACCCCAGAGCAGAGGACAACACCCCCATCTTCCTCCATATAGAATCCCCCCCCCTTACCATGAACACTCCCTGTCATTAAAGCGCTCATTCAAACCTCCCTCTCCCCTCTTCCTATTCCCCCCTGTCCCCCCCCCTCCATTACCCCATACCCTCCCTGTCCCCCCCTCCATTACCCCATACCCTCCCTATTCCCCCCCCCTCCATTACCCCATACCCTCCCTGTCCCCCCCCTCCATTACCCCATACCCTCCCTGTCCCCCCCTCCATTACCCCATACCCTCCCTATTCCCCCCCCCTCCATTACCCCATACCCTCCCTATTCCCTCCCTCCATTACCCCATACCCTCCCTATTCCCCCCCCTCCATTACCCCATACCCTCCATTACCCCATACCCTCCATTACCCCATACCCTCCCTATTCCCCCCCCCTCCATTACCCCATACCCTCCCTGTCCCCCCTCCATTACCCCATACCCTCCCTATTCCCCCCCCTCCATTACCCCATACCCTCCCTATTCCCCCCCCCTCCATTACCCCATACCCTCCCTATTCCCCCCCTCCATTACCCCATACCCTCCCTATTCCCCCCCTCCATTACCCCATACCCTCCCTATTCCCCCCCCTCCATTACCCCATACCCTCCCTATTCCCCCCCCTCCATTACCCCATACCCTCCCTATTCCCCCCCTCCATTACCCCATACCCTCCATTACCCCATACCCTCCCTATTCCCCCCCCCCTCCATTACCCCATACCTTCCCTATTCCCCCCCCCTCCATTACCCCATACCCTCCCTATTCCCCCCCCCTCCATTACCCCATACCCTCCCTATTCCCCCCCCTCCATTACCCCATACCCTCCATTACCCCATACCCTCCATTACCCCATACCCTCCCTATTCCCCCCCCCTCCATTACCCCATACCCTCCCTGTCCCCCCCTCCATTACCCCATACCCTCCCTATTCCCCCCCCCCTCCATTACCCCATACCCTCCCTATTCCCCCCCTCCATTACCCCATACCCTCCCTATTCCCCCCCCTCCATTACCCCATACCCTCCCTATTCCCCCCTCCATTACCCCATACCCTCCCTATTCCCCCCCTCCATTACCCCATACCCTCCCTATTCCCCCCCTCCATTACCCCATACCCTCCCTATTCCCCCCCTCCATTACCCCATACCCTCCCTATTCCCCCCCCCCCCCTCCATTACCCCATACCTTCCCTATTCCCCCCCCCTCCATTACCCCATACCCTCCCTATCCCCACTTTCCTTCACCATCCATCCCTCGCTCCAGAACCCGGTGAGCCCTGATAACCATCTCACAAATTCACTCTCCAACCACTGATCTCGATGCCCCCCCCCCCTTAGGCTCCCATGCATTCCCCAACCTATGACCGCCCTCCCCCTCCACCACATACCCCTCCTACTTCCCCACCTCATGCCCTAATTGACCCCAACATCAGACCCTGTCAGCCACACACGCCAGACCCTCCCAGCCCCCCTGTACCAGATCCTCCCAACCCCTCACACCCCAGGTCCTCCTTCCTAGGTCCTCCCCCAGACACCCCTTGTCCCCCAACTCCAGTGGGATCAACAGAAACTGAGGGTGGACAAAAGTCAGCTTCAAAGTAATGTACTCAAACATAGTTATGATCACAAGCAAGGCAAGTGAACTTAGGGAAGGAGCTCAAGAAATTGCTGCATCAGGAGAAAAACAATAGTGAACGAACAGGTAATGAAACTGAGGATTAGGACAGACAGATTCAGATTTAACGAAAAGGAAGTGTGTGAAGAACTCAATTAGAAATTCCAGGAGGTCTTCACAGAAGAGCAAGGAGAAGTCCCAGAGATACTAGAGGGAATATCTAACCAGACACAACTAGAGCAGTTTGTGATTACCAGTGGGGAGGTGAGGAAGCAACTCCTAGATTTGGATGTGACAAAGGCTCTAGGCCCGGATGGAATCTCACCATGGATACTAAAGGAAGGAGCAGAAGCTCTGTGCCTGCCACTCTCCATAGTGTACAACAAGTCACTGGTAACACGTGAACTGCCAAGAATTTTCAAGACGGCCAATGTAGTCCCAATTTACAAGAAGGGTGATAGGCAGGAGACACTGAACTACAGGCCAGTGTCCCTAACTTGCATACAATGAAAGGTGATGGAGAAGATTGTGCGAAAAAACTAGTATTCACGTAGTTGTATTCACCTAGTTGTGCTTGTGGCGGTTGAGCTCTGGCTGTTTCGGTTCGCCTCTGAACTGTCAATCAACTAGGATTTTTTCACATACACACACATTCCCAGGAAGCACCCTGTAACAGCTGTCTAACTCCCAGGTACCTATTGAATTCTTGGTGAACAGACGCATCAGGGTGAAAGAAACTCTGCCCATTATGGTACCGAGGATTAATTATGAGGATTAAGACGTACGAAGAAAGTATAAAGCTAAAAGATGACCTAGACAAACTGAAAGAATGGTCCGACAAATGGCTACTAAAATTCAACCCAAGTAAATAAATGTAAGGTGATGAAACTAGGCGGAGGATATAGGAGGCCAGACACCGGATACCAAATGGGAGATGAAGTCTTTCAGGAAACGGACAGAGATAAAGATCTAGGAGTTGATATCACGCCAAACCTGTCTCCTGAAGCCCACCTCAAAAAAATAACATCAGCGGCGTATGCGAGGCTGGCTAACATCCGAACTTCCTTCTGGAACCTGTGTAAGGAATCCTTCAGAACCTTGTATAACACATATGTAAGACTTATCGTGGAGTATGTGGCCCTAGCATGGAGCCCGTACCATGTCAAGCACGAGACGAAGCTGGAAAAATGCTACTTTATTAGAGATATGCCACTAGGCTAGTCCTGGAACTAAGTGGCATGAGTTACGAGGAAAGGCTACGTGAACTGTACTTCACGTCCTGGAAGACAGGAGAGCTCAGGGAAACATGATCACCACATACAAAATTCTAAGGGGAATTGACACGGGTAGACCAGGATGGATTATTTAACACAGGTGGCACACGCACAGGGGTTACAGGTGGAAGTTGAGTACCCAAATGAGCCACAGAGACATTTGGAAGAACTTTTTCAGTGTCAGAGTGGTTAGTAAATAGACTGCACTAGGAAGTGATGGGGTGGAGGCTGACTCCATACACAGTTTCAAATGTATATATGACGGAGCTTGAGAAGCTCAGGAATGTGTTCACCAGTAGATTAACGGTTGCGAGGCGGGACCAAACAGTTGAAGCTCAGCCACCGCAAGCACAGCTAGGTGAGTACACACACGTAAACACACCACACTCACTGTTACGGACCCGAGCCCAGCGTCCGAGCACGGAGCAGTGACGACCGCGCCATCTGTGGGTCAGCTCCCGAAACCCCCTCCAAATGGACGACGCCATCTAGTGAGGACGAGATATACTGGCCACAAGGGCTAGTTTCCCGTCCTGATCAGCTCATAACACAGCCGCTGTTGACCTCTGGTGAGGTGACACTTAGACAGCAACGCCATCTATGAAGTGGATAGGTGGGCGTTTGTGTCTAAGCCTGTAAGTGAGGTGCCCTAGAGTGTCCCTATTACTGACGACGTGTCTGATTACAGAGTCGACCTGGGACTGCTGTAATGGAAGTTGGATCAGTCTACCCAAGGCAGCCGTCTTGTCTCCAAGTATTTGCTGCAGCAGCTGTGAGTCACCCCCCTGGATGAACACTGTGGTGTTAGCCTGCCGGTGACGTGGCAGCTGAGGGATTGTCGTACCCGGGGCTGACTGGTGGAGACGCTTAACCACTGGGGTGTTGTGGTGAGGAGAGTGGTCTGTGGGATCACACGAGGCTCCTGACTAGGGCTCGCTACCCTAGTATCGGTCGTGGAGTGGCCTAACCAGCGTTGCTGATTGGAACCTGCCAGCTACAGGCTGGATGTGTGGTTGACGGCCTCCACGACGGTGCCCCCAGTGGAACTGTGATTTGGCTGGCCTGTGGCCAGGGTAGACCCAAGAGAATCGAAGGATTCATCGTGAGGCCACAAGAGGACCAAGAGCTTAGCATCGTCGAGCACCGTGGAACACTCCGTATCTTCAGAGGAAGACCACATTGTATATAATAGTGTTAATACCTCCCCCGTGTGATAAGATATATATTATTTATGGTGATGGTGACAATTATATTATTAAGTTTTTGCCTTTGTCTCCCTTCCCCTTTAATTTACTTGCGTTACGGATCACATCCCTTGAAAGCCACTACTAGCTTGGGGCCGGATACCCTACCTCTAACAACATCAGAGAAAGAACCCGGTTGCGACCCGAGAGGGCCGTAACATAATTGGCATCCCCAGCGGGATCTGACCCCTTGTCAAGTATGTTTGACAGGGGTGGTGAAGTGGCGCAATCCCTGTAAATAATTCCCCCTGTGTGTGACTATTAGGACGTTATACGTCCTGTGCGGTGCTCGGAGTGACTAAGTGCAATATTGTGTAGTGCGGTGCTCGGTGTGATTACGTGCAACATTGTATAGCGAAGTGCTCGCTGTGATTAAGTGCAATATTGTAGAGCGAGGTGCTCGCTGTGATTAAGTGCAATATTGCGTAGTGCGGTGCCCGGTGTGATTACGTGCAACATTGTATAGCGAAGTGCTCGCTGTGATTAAGTGCAATATTGTGTAGTGCGGTGCCCGGTGTAATTACGTGCAATATTGGCAAGTGAAGGCGCTAGGTGCAATAAAGTGCAATATTGAAGTAGAACAGTGCTCGGTGCGTTAAGTGCTAACGAAAGCGGTGTGTTAAGTGCTAGTGTTCCATCCCAGTGACAATGGCAGAAAAATCGACCATCGACGATCTGGACGATGTTCAGGCTTTTCTGAACAGGGAGGACTGTCTTGCCAGATTAAAATATCTGGGGAAACAGGAACTCGTACTGGTGAGTGCCTACCTGGAGATCAAGATACGTGCCAGTGATTCCCGTGTGGAGATCTTGTCCAAGGTTCACCGACATTTGAAGGCCGAGGAAAAACAGGAAGGTGAGACACAAGGTACAAAAGAAAGTGAAGAAGTAGCTTCCACTGAAAAGGAAGATAAAGGCAGTGACATTGACAGTGATGCAGGTGAGCTAAATATAAGTTTACTTACAGTCAAAATGCGTGCCTTAGAAATAAATCGCGAGATAGAATGGAAGAAGTTAGAATTAGAACAAGAATTAAAAGATAAAGAAATGGCGATGAGGCGTTTAGAATTAGAAGAAAGGAAAGAAGAGCGAGAAAGAGAAAGAGAAGAGCGAGAAAGAGAAGAGAAACGAGAAAGAGAAGAGCGAGAAAGAGAAGAGAAACGAGAGAGAGAAGAATGAGAAAGAGAAAGAGAAGAGCGAGAAAGGGAAGAGAAACAGCGAGAGAGAGAAGAAAAGGAAAGACAGAGACAACATGAGCTAGAAGTATTGCATTTAGGTGGTGGGAGGCAAAGAATGGAAACAAGTATTTTCGATCCGGTGAGGAACATCAAAATGGTCCCAAAATTCAATGAGAAGGAAGTGTCGAAGTTCTTCGCGGCCTTCGAGAAAGTCGCTGCCTCTTTGGAGTGGCCAAGGGAGAATTGGGCCATCATGATACAGTCAGTCTTGACTGGGAAGGCCCAAATCGCCTACTCCACGTTGTCCCTTGACGACTCCGGCGATTATGACAAGGTGAAGAAGGTAGTGCTCATGGCGTACCAATTGGTACCTGAGGCTTACAGGCAGAAGTTCAGAAACCTGAAGAAGACCTCGGAGCACACTTTCACCGAATTCGCCACAATCAAGGAGCGACTTTTCCAGGAATGGTGTGCCTCTCGGAAGGTGGAGACCAAAGAAGACCTCGAGCAGCTCATACTGTTAGAGGACTTCAAGGACTGTCTGTTTGGAGATCTAAAGACGTACTTAGAGGAGCAGCAGGTGGAGACCTTGAGTGCGGCAGCCACCATGGCTGAGGAATACATCCTGACGCATAGGCCTTCTGCTAAGTACGTCCCGAGGAATTACCCACGCCGGTTTGACAAGCCTCGTCAGGACGAAGAGGAGACCCCCGTCCCACAAAGCGCTAAGAAGACGCCCCCAAGTAGCCCTCGAAGGACTAGTCCTAATAGTCCGCAACACCGGAGTCCGAGGAGGAATATGGTGTGCTAGACTTGTGGGCAGAAAGGGCATGTAGCTGCTATCTGCCGAGGCAGAAGAGGTAGCGGCGCACGTAGGGAGGTGATGTTGATGAGCTGTGTAACACCACCAGCAGGAAGCCAGTCTACAACTACGCAGGAAGGACCAAGTTTGTTCGCCCCTCACACTTCAAGCGGGTACGTAACGAGTGATCACACTGGTAGATCAGTTGTAGTGCTCAGAGATAGTGGAGCAGCCCAGTCCCTGATCGTGGGTAGCTCGTTACCCGAGGGAGTGAGTGTGGATGGGAGACAAAAGGTTGTCCTGGGTAGGTTTCCTAGGACGCAGTACATCGCCCCCTTAGTGCCGGTATATCTCGACTCGCCTAACTTCAGCGGCACATGTGCATTGGCAGTAGTCGATACCCTCCCTATAGCTGGGATTGACGTGGTACTAGCCGACGACTTGGTGACAGATTGGACCAACAATCATCCCAAGGTTGCGGACGAGTCGGCCGGAACAGCAAGGTCTGAGGTAACAGCAGGCAGTGGTAATATCCAGGTACAGACAGACCCAGAATTAGATAACATGTTTAATTTGTCCTCTCACCTACAGATTGACAGCATCCTAGCAGAGTCTCCTGATTCTTCTCCCAATAAGGAACATGAGGTTACGATGGCAGAGGCAACTGAGCATGGAGAGAGGTCTCGTGTGCAAGCACCCACGGATACCAAAGAGTCTGGAGTGAAGGCCCCTGGGTACTTGCAGTATGGCAAGATATAACGTTCATTGAACCGGCCAGAGATTACCCAGACGTCGGAGGTATGTGAGGTATGTGTGAGGGTTCTAGTACCCTCTTCGGTCCAAACCAGGCTAATGGATATAGCCGGTTATGGACATTACAGGCTCAGGAAGCTTATCCCTCAGTTGGCCATATGTCTCTTAGCAGTATTTTGTTTTATTCTTATGTGTGTTCTCAGTAAGGACCAGTGGACGACCCGACAGATGATGGCTCCCATGAACATCGCGAAGAGATCCCAGGGATTGGAGATTTGCACTGCAAGGGTTACAGTCAAAGGAGGGACCTGGAAGATGATGGTAGATACGGGAGGTATGAGATGTTACATTAAGAGTGACTATTTCCGACAGGTTGACACCCCCCGCGTGATGGCTGAGCCTAGATGCAGCATTATACGGAACGTTGGTCGACCTGACGGTGGCAGAGCGAATGCCATCTTCGATGTACGAGCAGCCCTGTTAGGACTAGGTGTGGGCCTAGTAGAGGAGTATGCTGTGAGTACTGATTTAACTGTCGCTGTGACTCTAAATAATCCGACCCCTGTATTCCAGGTTTCCGTCTCCCTGAAGGACTACCGGACCGGTACTAGAAATGCCGTCTGTAACCAGCCATCAACGTTGCCACGACACAGGGAGGTGTCGAGTCGCCCCAGATCGTGTCTACACCAATCCTTACTCGGGACACGTGAGATTAAGCCCCTGCTTGACATCGCAGTGGAAGTGTGGAAGATTACATCAGGCAGGTCATTGTCTTCCATCTTCAAGTTTCCTTTGTGCCAGGGTTTCTCCTTAGGACAGTTCTGTGGACAAGACAGCCTCATCACTCCAGTTTATAGTGTACGTGAGTCCGTGTGGAGTTGTATCCACATACTAATTTGGTTTGTGTTTTTCTTTATAGAACCCCAAACCAAATTCCTTTTGGTGGGGAGGTGTTACAGACCCGAGCCCAGCGTCCGAGCACGGAGCAGTGACGACCGCGCCATCTGTGGGTCAGCTCCCGAAACCCCCTCCAAATGGACGACGCCATCTTTATGCCCGAAACGCTTTGCGTAATAGTGGCTTTAGGCATTGTATGTACTAGCTCTACCTATAAGTCAACCAATCTTTGTAAAAATTTATTGTATGTATGTACCTTACCTAAATAAACATTTTATTTTTTTTTTTTTTTTTAGTGAGGACGAGATATACTGGCCACAAGGGCTAGTTTCCCGTCCTGATCAGCTCATAACACAGCCGCTGTTGACCTCTGGTGAGGTGACGCTTAGACAGCAACGCCATCTATGGAGTGGATAGGTGGGCATTTGTGTCTAAGCCTGTAAGTGAGGTGCCCTAGAGTGTCCCTATTACTGATGACGTGTCTGATTACAGAGTCGACCTGGGACTGCTGTAATGGAAGTTGGATCAGTCTACCCAAGGCAGCCGTCTTGTCTCCAAGTATTTGCTGCAGCAGCTGTGAGTCATCCCCCCGGATGAACACTGTGGTGTTGGCCTGCCGGTGACGTGGCAGCTGAGGGATTGTCGTACCCGGGGCTGACTGGTGGAGACGCTTAACCACTGGGGTGTTGTGGTGAGGAGAGTGGTCTGTGGGATCACACGAGGCTCCTGACTAGGGCTCGCTACCCTAGTATCGGTCGTGGAGTGGCCTAACCAGCGTTGCTGATTGGAACCTGCCAGCTACAGGCTGGATGTGTGGTTGACGGCCTCCACGACGGTGCCCCCAGTGGAACTGTGATTTGGCTGGCCTGTGGCCAGGGTAGACTCAAGAGAATCGAAGGATTCGTCGTGAGGCCACAAGAGGACCAAGAGCTTAGCATCGTCGAGCACCGTGGAACACTCCGCATCTTCAGAGGAAGACCACATTGTATATAATAGTGTTAATACCTCCCCCGTGTGATAAGATATATATTATTTATGGTGATGGTGACAATTATATTATTAAGTTTTTGCCTTTGTCTCCCTTCCCCTTTAATTTACTTGCGTTACGGATCACATCCCTTGAAAGCCACTACTAGCTTGGGGCCGGATACCCTACCTCTAACAACATCAGAGAAAGAACCCGGTTGCGACCAGAGAGGGCCGTAACACTCACACACACATACCAGGAAGCCTGGTGACTGAGCGAACAGCGCTTGGGACTTGTAATCTTAGGGTTCGGGGATCGATCCCCGGCGATGATGAAAACAAATAGGCAGAGTTTCTATCAGATTTTCTAAAAAAAAAAAAAAGTTGATTGATTGACAGTTGAGAGGGGGCCTAAAGATCCAGACGTCAATCCCTGCAAGTAGAACTAGGTGAATAGAGCTAAGGGAATACACACACACACACACACACACACACACACACACACATATACACACACACACACACACGTGTGTGTGTGTGTGTGTGTGCACATTTAACCTTGCTACAGTGCTCATCAATCTGGGTAATGGGTCTCTACCATATATTTTTATCAGCTGCAATAATTGGCCAATATGAAAATGAACTAAAAAATTATTTTGTTATAAACTGCTTTAACTTTGAGTTTGACAACAATTGGTATGTGATTGTTGTTATGTATTAAACAATTACCACTTTTATCAGCAGAGTTGACACAAAGTTGTATAATCCTGCCAGCAATGTTGTCCTGCAACAGTTGGCCAGGATATTATTGTCCCATTGTCCCAGACACCAAACCTCTTAGGCTTATCCAGGTCTCTCTTAGGCCTACGACTGACCATCCTCAGGATGTAGACCACAACAGTCTCCTGACTCCCTGGCATCCATTTACCACAAAGTGAACAGTGGCAGCAGATGAAAGAAAACGTTCTCAAGCGTCTCCGTTCGGCCAAGGAAATCGAGATCAGAACCAAGATTTACCAAGTGTTATCAATTCCTTAAGCAGCAGTGTTACGAAGACCAGTATACAAGATGCAACAAGGAGTTGATTCGTCGTAATTAGCCATACTGATCTAGTGCACCTTCGTCTCGCTTGATATTACTAGTGTTCTTCGCTTGACCAATCAGAGAGAAGGTGATATTGTTCATCATAATGTTTAGCCAATGATATTGACGGCTCAGCCGGGGAACTGACCCAATCGCGTCCGTTCGTCCAGAGAGTGACGATGTTATGGTAGCCCTAGAGTCTGAACACAGGCGATACATAACTGTACCATTGTTGACACATAACTGTACCATTGTTGACACATAACTATATCATTGTTGACACATACGTTATCTTCATTCCAATATGGTCACAATAACGTCTATATATCTGAACTTCAGATGCCATATATGACGTTATATATGGCATCTAATGGGCCTGTGTTCTGTATGGTTACTACTATCTGCGGCAACAGAAGGTTGTGTCACTCTCCGTGAAAAGTTTGGGCCTGTGTTCTGAGGTCACAGTACGACACAGTGACCTCAGAACACAGGCCCAAACTTTTCACGGAGAGTGACACAACCCTCTGTTGTCGCAGATAATAGTAACCATATATAACACGTAACACCAAGCCAATTAAACCTTATTTTCGCCCAGAACGAGGAACACATTACGAACATGGAACATGAAATACCACTAGGAGCCAGTGACCATTGTGTCCTAGTGTTTGACCACATGATCGAATTCAAAACTGTGACCACGGGGCAAGAGGTCTGGGAAAGGAGAGTAGACTATAAGAAAAGGGATTACAGGAGAATCAGAGAATATCTGGGAGACGTGCAGTGGGAGGAAGAACTAAGAAGAAAAACAGTGCAAGATATGTTGGACTTAGTCAAGTGGAAATGCAAGGAGGCCGAAGAGAGTTTTATACCAACAGTAAAATAAAAAAGTAGGAGGGAATATAAAAACCCTGGTTTATTAAACAGTGCCAGGAAGCAGAGATGAGAAGCAGGAGGGAGTGGAGAAGGTACAGAGGAAATATGACAGAGGACAAAGGACAGGACAAAGGACAGAGGACAATAGTATTAGATGCAAAAGAGCTAGGAATGAATACATTAACTTAAGGAGAATATCAGAAAGAAATTATGAAATCGATATCACAATGAAAGCGAAAAAGCAACCTAAATTACTACAAGGTCAAATAAGAAGGAAAATGTCGGTTAACGACTGAGTGACAAGACTAAGGGAAACAGAAGGGGCATATATGGAAAGTGACAAGGAAATCTGCGAGGCACTGAATGCCAGTTTCCAAGGAGTGTTCACAAGCGAGCCTGATTAGCTCCCATTGTTAGAGGAGGAGATGACCCAAGATGAGAGACTAACGGATTTAGAAGTGACAGCAGAGAAAGTAATGAAACAACTAACAACACTGGATGAAACTAAAGCAATTGGACTAGACAAGGTATCACCGTGGATACTAAAAGAGGCAGCGCAGGCCCTCAGCGTGCTTCTAGCAAGGATCTTTAATGAGTCACTTCTGTCAGTTGTCAAAATGTGGTTACAATTTTCAAAAAAGGAGATAGAGAAGCGGTACTTAACTACAGACCAGTATCACTGACAAGCATCCCCTATAAAGAACTTGAAAGAATAACCAGGTTAAGACTGGTTACACACCTAGAGAACAGAACATTAGGTATGTAAACAAACATCAACATGGGTTCAGAGAAAGGAAATCATGCCTAACAAACCTGGAATTCTATAATTAAGTAACAAGAATAAGGTAGGACAGGAAAGGATGGGCAGACTGCATATTCCTGGACTGTCCAAAAGCCTTTGACACAGTACCACACAGGACACTGCTATTCAAGCTTGAGAGAGAGGCGGGAGAAAGCGGAAAAGTCCAAGCATGGGTACGGAACTACCTAATAGGAAGGAGCCAGAGAGTAACGGTAAGGGGCGAGACGTCGGACTAGCGAACAGTAACGAGTGGAGTACCTCAAGGATCGGTGCTGGGACCAATTCTATTTCTAATATACGTGAACGACATGTCTACAGGAGTCGAGTCCTATATGTCGATGTTCGTGGATGACGCAAAACTAATGAGAAGAGTTGTGACAGGTGAGGATTGTAGTATCCTGCAAGAGGACTTGAACACGCTGCAGAGATGGTCAGAGAAATGGCCACTAGAGTTCAACACGAGCAAGTGCAAAATTCTGGAAATGGGACTAAGTGACAGGAGATCAAAGGTCGGTACACAATGAAGGCAAAACTACCTTCCTGTGACGATTCGAGAAAGAGAACTGGGCACCTAACGAAATTAGGCAACTGGAAAAGGTTAGTCCCGGAGTTGCATGGTATGAGATATGAAGAGCGATTGAAGGAACTGAACCTGATGACGTTAGAAAAAAAAGGGAGCAAGGAGACATGAAAGCAGCATACAAAATAATGAGGGGATTAACAGAGTGGAAATAGACAAAATGTTCACCCGGAATACCAACAGAACAAGGGGACATGGGTGGAAGCTGGAAACTCAGTTGTGTCACAGAGATGTTAGTAAGTTTTCTTTCAGCGTGAGAGTAGTGGAAAAATGGAATGAACTAAAGGAGCTCCTTGTGGAAGCAAACTCTTTTTATAGCTTTAACACTCGGTATGATAGAGAAGTAGGACAGGAGTCATTGCTTTAAACAACCGACGGCAAGAAAGGCGGGACCCAAGAGCCAACGACTCGCTCCTGCAGGCACAAAGGGGTGAGTACAAATAGGTAAGTACACACACACACACACACACACACACACACACACACACACACACACACACACACACACACACACACACACACACACACACACACACACACACACACACACACACACACACACACACACACACACAGGGGCCTTGCGGCTGAGTGGATAGCGCTCGGTGGGGGGGGGGGGGAAAGGGGTCGAAGTCTTAAGGGCCCGAGTTCGATTCCCGGCCGAGGCAGAAGATATGGGCAGTTTCTTTCACCTTGATGCGCCTGTACACCTAGCAGTAAATAGATACCTTTGAGTTAGCCAGCTGATAAAGGCTGCTTCCTGGGTATGTGTGTGTATGTGAAAAACAATTAGTTAGTAGTTAGTAACAGTTGATTGATTGACATAGTTGAGAGGCGGGCCGAAAGAGTAGAGCTTAACCTTCGCAAGCAAAACTAGATGAATACAACTAGGTGAATACACAAACACACACAGACAGACAGACACACACACACACACACAACTTACTACACATACACACACACAAGGGGTGTGCAGATTTCAGTGACTACATATTAGGTACCATAGTAATTGGAGGACAAAAAGTTATAGTCGTAGTCATATATAACCCGCCACCAAACGACAGAAGACCCAGACAGGAATATGATAGAAACAACATGGCAACTATCAATATAATAGAGCCAGCAGCTTCTGTAGCTAGCAGGAACGGATCCAGAGTACTAATCATGAGAGACTTCAACCATGGGAAGATAGATTGGGAGAACAGAGACCCACATGGAGGACCGGACACTTGGAGAGCTAAGCTGCTGGACGTAGCAACAAGAAACTTTCTAGCCAGCACATCAAGGGACCGACAAGAATGAGAGGAGAGGATGAACCAGCCTTGCTTGATCTGATATTTACCCTAAATGAGCCGGATATAAGGGAAGTTAAGTTGGAAGACCCATTGGGAATCAGTGATCACATTGTATTGACCTGCGAGTACCTTGGTGGATCTAGGAATTACCGCCCCAAAAAAAGAACAGGGAAACAAAGGGCTGGCATACCGAAAGGGAAGTTATGAGAAGATGAGAACATTCCTAGGGGATATACCATGGGACACAGAACTCACAACCTAGTCTGTACAACACACGATGGACTATGTCACCCAAATGTGTCAGGAGGCAGTAAACAGGTTAATCCCTTCCCGACAGGAACAAACCGAGAAGCAAAAGTAGAATCCATGGTATAACAGGGCATGTATGAAAGCACAGGAACTGAACAAAAGGGCGTGGAGGAACTTCCGAAATAACAGAACATCAGAAAGCAGAGAGAGATACCAGAGAACCAGGACCGAGTATGTTAGTGTGAGAAGAGAAGCTGAGAAGGAGTATGAAAATAATATAGCAAATAAAGCCAAGACCGAACCATAGCTACTCCACAGTCACATCAGGAGGAAAGCAACAGTGAAGGAACAGGCGATGAAACTTAGAACGGGTGAGGACAGGTACAGAGAGAATGACAAAGAGGTGTGTGAGGAACTCAACAAGAGGTTCCAGGAGGTTTTCACAATAGAACAAGGTGAGGTCACGGCGCTAGGAGAGGTGGCAGTAAACCAGGCGGCCTTGGAAGGGTTCGAAATTACAAGAGATGAGATCAAAAAGCACCTGTTGGATCTGGACGTGAGAAAGGCTGTTGGCCCGGACGGAATCTCACCATGGGTATTGAAAAAGTGTGCCATAGTGTATAGTAGGTCACTGGAGACGGGAGACCTACCAAAAATATGGAAGACGGCTAATGTAGTCCCAATATACAAAAATGGTGACAGACAAGAGGCACTGAACAACAGGCTAGTGTCCTTAACTTATATACCATGCAAGGTCATGCAGAAGATCGTGAGAAAAAACCTAGTAACACATCTGGAGAGAAAGGACTTCGTGACAACCCATCAAAATGGGTTCAGAGAGGGCAAATTTTGCCTTACAAGCTTAATAGAATTCTAGGATCAGGTGACAAAGATTAAGCAAGAAAGAGAAGGACGGGCGGACTACATTTTTTTCGATTGTCGGAAACACTTTGACACAGTACCCCATAAGAGGCTGGTACATAAGCTTGAGAAACAGGCAGGAGTAACTGGTAGGGCGCTCCAGTGGATAAGTGAGTACCTAAGCAATAGGAAGCAGAGAGTTACAGTGAGGGGTGAGACCTCAGATTGGCGTGAAGTCACCAGTGGAGTCCCACAAGGCTCTGTACTCGGACCTATACTGTTTCTGATATACATAAATGATCTCCCAGAGGGTATAGACTCATTCTTCTCTGTTTGCTGGCGACACCAAAATTATGAGAAGGATTAAGACAAAGGTGGACAGCTTGAGGCTTCAAGAAGACCTGGACAAGCTGCAGGAATGGTCGAACAAATGGTTGTTAGAGTTTAACTCAAGCAAATGCAATGTAATGAAGATAGGTGTAGGAAGCAGGAGACCAGATACAAGGTATCATTTGGGATATGAAATATTTCAAGAGTCTGAGAGACAGAAAGACCTGAGGGTTGATATCACGCTAGACCTGTCCCCTGAAGCTCATATCAAAAGGATAACATCAGTGGCATATGCCAGGTTGGCTAACATAAAAACGGCATTTAGAAACTTGTGTAAGCAATCTTTCAGAACATTATATACCACATATGTCAGACCAGTCCTGGATTAAGCAGCTCCAGCATGGAGTCCTAGTCAAGCATAAGACTAAACTGGAAAAGGTTCAAAGGTTTGCCACCAGACTAGTGTCCGAACTGAGGGGTATGAGCTACGAAGAAAGAGTATGGAAATTAAACCTCACGTCACTGGGAGACAGAAGAGTTAGAGAGAACATGATCACCACATACAAGATTCTCAGAGGAATTGATAGGGTAGATAAAGACAGGCTATTTACCACAAGGGGCACACGCACTAGTGGACAAAAGTGGAAACTGAGTGCACAAATGAGCCATAGAAACGTTAGAAAGATTTTTTTTAGTGTCAGAGTAGTAGATAAAAGGAATGCATTGGGAAGTGATGTGGTGGAGGCTGACTCCATACACAGCTTCAAGTGTAGATATGATAAGAGCCCAATAGGCTCAGGAACCTGACCACCTGTTGATTGACAGTTGAGGGGCGGGACCAAAGAGCCAGAGCTCAACCCCCGCAAGCACAATTAGGTGAGTACACACACACACACACACACACACACACACACACACACACACACACACACACACACACACACACACACACACACACACACACACACACACACACACACACACACACACACACACACACAATCAGAGATGTTTAATCAGAGATGTAGGCTAGCTAAGCAGCAAAGTAAAAGGGCATGGAGAAACTATAGGAATAACAGGACACTGGAGAGCAGAGAAAGATACCAGAATGCCAGGAATGAATATGTCAGGATGAGAAGAGAGGCAGAAAGACAATTCGAAAATGACATCGCAAGCAAGGCAAAGACTCAGCCTAAATTGTTGCATAGCCACATCAGGAGAAAAACAACAGTAAAGGAACAGGTTATGAAATTAAGGATAGGGGCGGAAGGATTCAATATAAATGACAAGGAAGTGTGTGAGGAATTGAATAAGAAATTCCAGGAGGTCTTCACCTTAGAACAAGGAAAAATTCCAGAGGTAAGTGAGGGAATAGCTAACCAGGAACCACTGGAAGAGTTTGAGATTACCAGCGGGGAAGTAAGGAAGTGTTTACTAGAGTTGGATGTGACAAAGGCTATAGGCCCAGATGGAATCTCCCCTTGGATACTAGAGGAAGGAGCAGAAGAACTGTGCCTCCCACTCTCCATAGCGCATAACAAATCACTGGCAACAGGGGAACTGCCAGAAATTTGGATAGCAGCTAACGTAGTCCCGATATACAAGAAAAGGGATAGACAGGAGGCACTGAATTACAAGGCCAGTGTCCCTAACCTGCATACCATGCAAGCTGATGGAGAAGATTGTGCGAAGAAAGCTAGTGGAGCACCTGGAGCGAAAAAACTTTGTAACACAGCATCAACATGAGTTCAGGGATGGCAGGTCCTGCCTCACAGGGTTACTTGAATTCTACGACCAGGCAACAAAAATAAGGCAAGAAAGAGAAGGGTGGGCAGACTGCATATTTTTGGATTGTCAGAAAGCCTTTGATACAGTACCACACAAGAGGCTAGTGCGAAAGTTGGAGATGCAGGCTGGAGTGAAAGGGAAGGTACTCCGGTGGATAGAGGAGTACCTAAGCAACAGGATACAACGAGTCTGTGTGAGGGGTGAGGTCTCAGATTGGCGAGAATTTACAAGTGGAGTCCCGCAGGGGTCAGTCCTTGGACCTATACTGTTTCTGGTATATGTAAATGATCTCCCAGAGGGTTTACATTCGTTCCTCTCAATGTTTGCCGACGATGCAAAAATTATGAGGAGGATTGAAACAGAGGATGATAGTAGGAGGCTACAAGATGACCTAGATAGACTGAGTGAATGGTCCAACAAATGGCTGTTGAAGTTCAACCCGAGTAAATACAAAGTAATGAAACTAGGCAGTGGAAACAGGAGGCCAGACACAAGATACAGAATACGAGATGAAGTACTTAATGAAACAGACAGAGAGAAAGATCTAGGAGTTGATATCACACCAAACCTGTCTCCTGAAGCCCACATAAAGAGAATAACGTCTGCGGCATATGCGAGGTTGGGTAACATCAGAACGGCGTTCAGGAACCTGTGTAAGGAATCATTCAGAATCTTGTACACCACATATGTAAGACCAATCCTGGAGTATGCGGCCCCAGCATGGAGCCCGTACCTTGTCAAGCACAAGACGAAGCTGGAAAAAGTCCAAAGGTATGCTACTTGACTAGTCCCAGAACTAAGACGCATAAGTTATGAGGAAAGGCTGCGGGAAATGCACCTTACGACACTGGAAGACAGAAGAGTAAGGGGGGACATGATCACAACCTACAAAATCCTCAGGGGAATCGACCGGGTAAACAAGGATGAACTATTCAACACTGGAGGGACGCGAACAAGGGGACACAGGTGGAAACTGAGTACCCAAATGAGCCACAGAGACATTAGAAAGAACTTTTTCAGTGTCAGAGTAGTTAGTAAATGGAATGCACTAGGAAGTGATGTGGTGGAGGTTGACTCCTTACACAGTTTCATATGTAGATATGATAGAGCCCAGTAGGCTCAGGAACCTGTACACCAGTTGATTTACGGTTGAGAGGCGGGACCAAAGAGTCAAAGCTCAACCCCCGCAAGCACAATTAGGTGAGTACACACACACACACACACACACAGGGGGTCTGGTAGGTGAGCAGACAGCGCGCAGGACTCGTAATTCTGTGGCTCGGGTAAGATTCCCGGACCAGACAGAAACAAATGGGCAAAGTTTCTTTCACCCTGAATGCCCTTGTTACCTAGCAGTAAATAGGTACCTGGGAGTTAGACAGCTGTTACGGAGCTGCTTCGTGGGTGTGTGTGTATGGGGAGGGAAACTACTAACTACAGAAATTAGTTAGAAGTTACAGTTGATTGACAGTTGAGAGGTGAGCCGAAAGAGCAGAGCTGAACCCCCGCAAGCACAATTAGGTGAATACACACGAACAAATAATAAAGTGTGTCAACGACTCAATAAAACTTCCCCATAAAGTTTAATGATAGAACCGTCGCTGTCCCGAGATCTGTCACTTCCACCACAACCTTCTGAAGACTGATCACAGAGCAGTAACACCAGAGACAGTAACACCAGAGGCAGTAACACCAGAGGCAGTAACACCAGAGACAGTAACACCAGAGGCAGTAACACCAGAGGCAGTAACACCAGAGGCAGTATCACCAGAGGCAGTAACACCAGAGGCAGTAACACCAGAGACAGTAACACCAGAGGCAGTAACACCAGAGGCAGTAACACCAGAGGCAGTAACACCAGAGGCAGTAACACCAGAGGCAGTAACACCAGAGGCAGTAACACCAGAGACAGTAACACCAGAGGCAGTAACACCAGAGGCAGTAACACCAGAGGCAGTAACACCAGAGGCAGTAACACCAGAGGCAGTAACACCAGAGGCAGTAACACCAGAGGCAGTAACACCAGAGGCTGTAACACCAGAGGCAGTAACACCAGAGGCAGTAACACCAGAGACAGTAACACCAGAGGCAGTAACCCCAGAGGCAGTAACACCAGAGACAGTAACACCAGAGACAGTAACACCAGAGACAGTAACACCAGAGGCAGTAACACCAGAGACAGTAACACCAGAGGCAGTAACACCAGAGGCAGTAACACCAGAGGCAGTAACACCAGAGGCAGTAACACCAGTGGAAGTAACACCAGAGGCAGTAACACCAGAGGCAGTAACACCAGAGGCAGTAACACCAGAGTAAGTAACACCAGAGGCAGTAACACCAGAGGCAGTAACACCAGAGGCAGTAACACCAGAGGCAGTAACACCAGAGACAGTAACACCAGAGGCAGTAACCCCAGAGGCAGTAACACCAGAGACAGTAACACCAGAGACAGTAACACCAGAGACAGTAACACCAGAGGCAGTAACACCAGAGACAGTAACACCAGAGGCAGTAACACCAGAGGCAGTAACACCAGAGGCAGTAACACCAGAGGCAGTAACACCAGTGGAAGTAACACCAGAGGCAGTAACACCAGAGGCAGTAACACCAGAGGCAGTAACACCAGAGTAAGTAACACCAGAGGAATTAACACCAGAGGAAGTAACACCAGAGGAAGTAACACCAGAGGAAGTAACACCAGAGGAAGTAACACCAGAGGAAGTAACATAGGCCTTCTTACCAGAGCCTCAGATATTAACACCAAGTAAAGCATCCAGCACTTCCACTAACACGATAACATCATTTATACTTGCCAACATCCAGGGTATAAAAACACGCAAATCCAACAAAGTTCACTTTATAGATGGTCTCCTTCGTGAGGCAAATGCAGTGTTTGCAGCCCTAACAGAAACCCACACAAAGGACTACCATGATGGTTAAATATGGATACAATATCAGAGTACAATATTTTCAGATGTGATAGGAAACACCGGCTTCAGGGTGGGGTCAGCCTCTACATCAAAGACACACTCATCTGTACTGAGCTGCTAAACACCTCAAATGATATGGTGGAAGTGCTGATAATCAAAATAGAGATTCTAAATGTAGCTATTGTCCTTGTATATAAGTCACCGGAAGCATCCCTCAGCAGTTTAAAGACCAACTAATGAAAATAGAACACTGCTTGGAAAACCTCACAAATCCAGCTCTGAACATCATCCTGCTTGGGGACTTCAACCTACGGCACCTGAAATGGAAGCACCTGGCTAATACAGTAATATCAGAAAGAATACCAGGAAGTAGCCTAAATGAACAGGCACATGCAAATGACCTGCTACGGATGTGCGACAGGTTTGACTTAAACCAGCAAATAGTAGAACCAACTAGGAAGGAGAACACGCTGGACCTCATTTTCACTAATAACGATGAATTGATCAGGATCATAATGATTACAAATACCTGTTACTCAGATTACAACTTAATTGAAGTTATGACAAATATGGGGAGTAGACCTTCAAAACCAGTCCAGATTCCCGGTGGAGGAGATTTCAGCAAATTCAACTTCAATAATAAACAGATAAACTGGGAGCAAATAAACCAGGACTTCACAGAAATAAACTGGGAAGAACAGCTAGAAAATGCAAACCTGAACCAGTGCCTGGAAAAAATAAGCTCAGTAGCACTAGAGATATGTTCAAACCGCATACCCCTAAGAAAAAAGAGGAAGAGATGCAGATTGGAACGGGAACGTCGTTCCCTATATAGGCGAAGAAAACGAATCGCGGAGCAACTTGAGAGTCGCACCCTATCTCAAGAACGGCGAAGAAGGTTAGGTAGAGAAATAGAAACAATTGAACGGAAGCTACAAGAATCATACAAAACCCAAGAGAGGCAATGAGAGCAAAAGGCCATCAGTGAAATAGAGAGAAATCCGAAATATTTTTTCTCCTATGCAAAATCAAGATCAAAACCCACATCTAGTATCAGGCCCCTGCGAAAGGGAGATGGAACTTTCACCGATGACAACAAAGAAATGAGCGAGCTACTGAGGAAGCAGTACGACTCTGTTTTCAGCGAGTTATTAAACACACTACAGATTGATAACCCAAATGAATTTTTCATGGATATGATACCAACATCAAATCATATATCAGACGTCACCCTATCCCCACTGGATTTTGAAGAAGCCATAAACAGTATGCCTATGCACTCTGCACCAGGCCCGGATTCTTGGAACTCCATATTCATAAAGAACTGTAAAAAAAAAACACTATCGCAGGCCCTCCACATTCTGTGGAGACAAAGCCTAGATACTGGCGTCATTCCTGATATAATAAAAACAGCAGAGATAGCACCACTTCATAAAGGAGGAAATAAGGCAGAGGCAAAAAATTACAGACCGATAGCACTAACATCGCACATCATAAAAAATTTTGAGAGTGCTAAGAAGTAAGATCACAAAATACATGGAATCACAGCATCTCTATAACCCCGGACAACATGGTTTCAGAACAGGGCGCTCTTGCCTGTCGCAGTTGATGGACCACTATGATAGGCATTAGATGCTATGGAAGACAAACAAAACGCTGATGTAATTTACAGATTTCGCAAAAGCTTTTGATAAATGTGACCATGGTGCTATTGCACATAAAATGCGTTCAAAAGGAATTACTGGGAAAATAGGCAGATGGATCTACAATTTCCTGACCAACAGAACCCAATGTGTAATAGTCAACAAAATAAAATCCAGCCCATCAACCGTGAAGAGCTCAGTCCCCCAGGGTACTGTGCTTGTTCCAGTACTTTTTCTCATCCTCATATCGGACATAGACAAGAATACAACCTATAGCACTGTATCATCCTTTACAGATGACACTAAGATCTTCATGAGAGTAGGCAACATAGAGGACACGGCAAACCTCCAGTCAGTTGTAGATCAGGTCTTTCTATGGGCTACAGAAAATAATATGGTGTTTAACGAAGATAAGTTCCAGCTTATGTGCTATGGAAAAAATGAAAATATAAAAACGGAAACCACGTACAAAACTCTGGCAAATCATAACATAGAACGAAAAGGCAATGTAAAGGATCTGGGTGTACTCATGTCGGAAGACCTTACCTTTAAAGAACACAATAGAGTAGCCGTCACAACTGCAAGAAAAATGACAGGTTGGATAACAAGAGATTTTCACACTAGAGATGCTGTACCGATGATGATACTCTTCAAAACGCTTGTGCTCTCTAGAGTGGAGTACTGCTGCACAATGACAGCCCCTTTCAAAGCTGGAGAAATTGCTGACCTGGAGAGCGTGCAGAGATCCTTTACTGTTAGAATCCACTCAGTAAAACATCTAAACTATTGGGACCGACTAAAAAGCCTAAAACTGTACTCCCTTGAGCGCAGGCGGGAGAGGTACATAATAATTTACACGTAGAAAATATTAGAGGGGCTGGTCCCAAACCTGCACACAGAAATAACATCACATGAGACCAGGAGGCATGGCAGGATGTGCAGAATACCCCCGTTGAAAAGCAGAAGTGCAACAGGTACTCTGAGAGAGAACTCTATCAACATCAGAGGCCCGAGACTGTTCAACACGCTTCCACTACACATAAGGGGCATAACTGGCCGACCCCTCACAGTGTTCAAGAGAGAACTGGATAAGCACCTCCAAAGGATACCTGATCAACCAGGCTGTGACTCATACGTCAGGCTGCGAGCAGCCGCGTCTAACAGCCTGGTTGATCAGTCCAGCAACCAGGAGGCCTGGTCGACGACCTGGCCGCGGGGACGCTAAGCCCCGGAAGCACCTCAAGGTAACATCAAGGTAGGCAGTAACACCAGAGGCAGTAACACCAGAGGCAGTAACACCAGAGGCAGTAACACCAGAGGCAGTAACACCAGAGGCAGTAACACCAGAGGCAGTAACACCAAAGGCAGTAACACCAGAGGAAGTAACACCAGAGGAAGTAACACCAGAGGCAGTAACAGAGGCAGTAACATCAGAGGCAGTAACACCAGAGGCAGTAACACCAGAGGCAGTAACACCAGAGGCAGTAACACCAGAGGAAGTAACACCAGAGGCAGTAAAACCAGAGGAAGTAACACCAGAGGCAGTAACACCAGAGGAAGTAACACCAGAGGCAGTAACACCAGAGGCAGTAACACCAGAGGCAGTAACACCAGAGGCAGTAACACCAGAGGAAGTAACACCAGAGGAAGTAACACCAGAGGAAGTAACACCAGAGGCAGTAACACCAGAGGAAGTAACACCAGAGGCAGTAACACCAGAGGAAGTAACACCAGAGGCAGTAACACCAGAGGAAGTAACACCAGAGGCAGTAACACCAGAGGAAGTAACACCTGAGGCAGTAACAAAGGCAGTAACACCAGAGGCAGTAACACCAGAGGCAGTAACACCAGAGGCAGTAACATCAGAGGCAGTAACACCAGAGGAAGTAACACCAGAGGCAGTAACACCAGAGGAAGTAACACCAGAGGCAGTAACACCAGAGGAAGTAACACCAGAGGCAGTAACACCAGAGGCAGTAACACCAGAGGCAGTAACACCAGAGGCAGTAACACCAGAGGAAGTAACACCAGAGGCAGTAACACCAGAGGAAGGAACACCAAAGGCAGTAACACCAGAGGAAGTAACACCAGAGGCAGTAACAGAGGCAGTAACAGAGGCAGTAACACCAGAGGCAGTAACACCAGAGGCAGTAACACCAGAGGAAGTAACACCAGAGGCAGTAACACCAGAGGCAGTAACACCAGGGGAAGTAACACCAGAGGAAGTAGCACCAGGGCGAGTATCATAACACACCGTTATTTTAGTGGTGATACAGCTCTCAAAATCAAGAGTTTTAACACAAAGCCAAATTGCTCGTCTGCAAGATAAACTACCTGTAAGTATAACATTAAGAATATGAGCACACATTAAATAATATATTTTATATATGACTAAGGCACAATATGAGCAGACTTTCTAGTATAACGTCACTTCTGCTGTTAGCATAAATGAAGAGTCGGCGTATGTCTGGTACACGAGGCTTATACATTATTCCAGTACGACACCAGAACCATGAAGCTCAAGTTTATTACACAAGTTTGTGGCCCCCTTGGTGCATCATGTCCTCTTTAATGATCTCTTGGTGCATCATGTCCTCTTTAATGATCTCTTGGTGCATCATGTCCTCTTTAATGATCTCTTGGGGCATCATGTCCTCTTTATGATCTCTTGGTGCATCATGTCCTCTTTAATGATCTCTTGGGGCATCATGTCCTCTTTAATGATCTCTTGGTGCATCATGTCCTCTTTAATGATCACTTGGGGCATCATGTCCTCTTTAATGATCTCTTGGTGCATCATGTCCTCTTTAAGGATCTCTTGGTGCATCATGTCCTCTTTAATGATCTCTTGGTGCATCATGTCCTCTTTAATGATCTCTTGGTGCATCATGTCCTCTTTAATGATCTCTTGGTGCATCATGTCCTCTTTAATGATCTCTTGGTGCATCATGTCCTCTTTAATGATCTCTTGGTGCATCATGTCCTCTTTAATGATCTCTTGGTGCATCATGTCCTCTTTAATGATCTCTTGGTGCATCATGTCCTCTTTAATGATCTCTTGGTGCATCATGTCCTCTTTAATGATCTCTTGGTGCATCATGTCCTCTTTAATGATCTCTTGAGGCATCATGCCCTCTTTAATGATCTCTTGGTGCATCATGTCCTCTTTAATGATCTCTTGGGGCATCATGTCCTCTTTAATGATCTCTTGGGGCATCATGTCCTCTTTAATGATCTCTTGGGGCATCATGTCCTCTTTAATGATCTCTTGGGGCATCATGTCCTCTTTAATGATCTCTTGGGGCATCATGTCCTCTTTAATGATCTCTTGGGGCATCATGTCCTCTTTAATGATCTCTTGGGGCATCATGTCCTCTTTAATGATCTCTTGGGGCATCATGTCCTCTTTAATGATCTCTTGGGGCATCATGTCCTCTTTAATGATCTCTTGGGGCATCATGTCCTCTTTAATGATCTCTTGGGGCATCATGTCCTCTTTAATGATCTCTTGGGGCATCATGTCCTCTTTAATGATCTCTTGGTGCATCATGTCCTCTTTAATGATCTCTTGGTGCATCATGTCCTCTTTAATGATCTCTTGAGGCATCATGTCCTCTTTAATGATCTCTTGGTGCATCATGTCCTCTTTAATGATCTCTTGGGGCATCATGTCCTCTTTAATGATCTCTTGGGGCATCATGTCCTCTTTAATGATCTCTTGGGGCATCATGTCCTCTTTAATGATCTCTTGGTACATCATGTCCTCTTTAATGATCTCTTGGTACATCATGTCCTCTTTAATGATCTCTTGGTACATCATGTCCTCTTTAATGATCTCTTGGTGCGTTCTCGGTGAGCTTCATCTCTATGGTGCTGAACGGTCCAGCTTCATCTCTGTGGTACTGAACGGTCCAGCTTCATCACTGTGGTACTGAACGGTCCAGCTTCATTACTGTGGTACTGAACGGTCCAGCTTCATCTCTGTGGTACTGAACGGTCCAGCTTCATCTCTGTTGTGCTGAACGGTCCAGCTTCATCTCTGTGGTACTGAACGGTCCAGCTTCATTACTGTGGTACTGATCGGTCCAGCTTCATCTCTGTGGTACTGATCGGTCCAGCTTCATCTCTGTGGTACTGAACGGTCCAGCTTTATCTCTGTGGTACTGATCGGTCCAGCTTCATCTCTGTGGTACTGAACGGTCCAGCTTCATCTCTGTGGTACTGAACGGTCCAGCTTCATCTCTGTGGTACTGAACGGTCCAGCTTCATCTCTGTGGAACTGAACGGTCCAGCTTCATCTCTGTGGTACTGATCGGTCCAGCTTCATCTCTGTGGTACTGATCGGTCCAGCTTCATCTCTGTGGTGCTGAACGGTCCAGCTTCATCTCTGTGGTGCTGAACGGACCAGCTTCATCTCTGTGGTACTGAACGGACCAGCTTCATCTCTGTGGTACTGAACGGTCCAGCTTCATCTCTGTGGTGCTGAACGGACCAGCTTCATCTCTGTGGTGCTGAACGGTCCAGCTTCATCACTGTGGTGCTGAACGGACCAGCTTCATCACTGTGGTACTGAACGGTCCAGCTTCATCTCTGTGGTGCTGAACGGACCAGCTTCATCACTGTGGTACTGAACGGACCAGCTTCATCACTGTGGTACTGAACGGACCAGCTTCATCTCTGTGGTGCTGAACGGACCAGCTTCATCTCTGTGGTGCTGAACGGACCAGCTTCATCACTGTGGTACTGAACGGTCCAGCTTCATCTCTGTGGTAGTGAACGGTCCAGCTTCATCTCTGTGGTGCTGAACGGACCAGCTTCATCACTGTGGTGCTGAACGGACCAGCTTCATCTCTGTGGTGCTGAACGGACCAGCTTCATCTATGTGGTGCTGAACGGACCAGCTTCATCTCTGTGGTGCTGAACGGACCAGCTTCATCACTGTGGTACTGAACGGTCCAGCTTCATCACTGTGGTACTGAACGGTCCAGCTTCATCTCAAGGGGTACTGAACGGACCAGCTTCATCACTGTGGTAATGAACGGACCAGCTTCATCACTGTGGTAATGAACGGACCAGCTTCATCTCTGTGGTAGTGAACGGTCCAGCTTCATCTCTGTGGTAGTGAACGGATCAGCTTCATCACTGTGGTAATGAACGGACCAGCTTCATCTCTGTGGTGCTGAACGGACCAGCTTCATCACTGTGGTACTGAACGGTCCAGCTTCATCTCTGTGGTAGTGAACGGTCCAGCTTCATCTCTGTGGTGCTGAACGGACCAGCTTCATCACTGTGGTGCTGAACGGACCAGCTTCATCTCTGTGGTGCTGAACGGACCAGCTTCATTTATGTGGTGCTGAACGGACCAGCTTCATCTCTGTGGTGCTGAACGGACCAGCTTCATCACTGTGGTACTGAACGGACCAGCTTCATCACTGTGGTACTGAACGGACCAGCTTCATCTCTGTGGTAGTGAACGGTCCAGCTTCATCTCTGTGGTAGTGAACGGATCAGCTTCATCACTGTGGTGCTGAACGGTCCAGCTTCATATCTGTGGTACTGAATCGGACCAGCTTCATCTCTGTGGTACTGAACGGTCCAGCTTCATTACTGTGGTACTGAACGGTCCAGCTTCATCTCTGTGGTGCTGAACGGTACAGCTTCATCACTGTGGTACTGAACGGTCCAGCTTCATCACTGTGGTACTGAACGGACCAGCTTCATATCTGTGGTACTGAACGGACCAGCTTCATCTCTGTGGTACTGAACGGACCAGCTTCATCACTGTGGTACTGAACGGACCAGCTTCATATCTGTGGTGCTGAACGGATCAGCTTCATCACTGTGGTACTGAACGGTCCAGCTTCATCACTGTGGTGCTGAACGGTCTAGCTTCATCTCTGTGGTAGTGAACGGTCCAGCTTCATCACTGTGGTAGTGAACGGATCAGCTTCATCACTGTGGTGCTGAACGGTCCAGCTTCATCTCTGTGGTACTGAACGGATCAGCTTCATCTCTGTGGTGCTGAACGGACCAGCTTCATCACTGTGGTGCTGAACGGTCCAGCTTCATCTCTGTGGTACTGAACGGATCAGCTTCATCTCTGTGGAACTGAACGGACCAGCTTCATCACTGTGGTGCTGAACGGTCCAGCTTCATCACTGTGGTACTGAACGGACCAGCTTCATCACTGTGGTAATGAACGGTCCAGCTTCATCACTGTGGTACTGAACGGACCAGCTTCATCACTGTGGTACTGAACGGTCCAGCTTCATCACTGTGGTACTGAACGGACCAGCTTCATCACTGTGGTAATGAACGGACCAGCTTCATCACTGTGGTAATGAACGGACCAGCTTCATCACTGTGGTAATGAACGGACCAGCTTCATCACTGTGGTGCTGAACGGTCCAGCTTCATCTCTGTGGTACTGAACGGTCCAGCTTCATCACTGTGGTACTGAACGGTCCAGCTTCATCACTGTGGTACTGAACGGACCCGCTTCATCACTGTGGTGCTGAACGGTCCAGCTTCATCACTGTGGTACTGAACGGTCCAGCTTCATCACTGTGGTACTGAACGGTCCAGCTTCATCACTGTGGTACTGAACGGACCCGCTTCATCACTGTGGTACTGAACGGTCCAGCTTCATCACTGTGGTACTGAACGGACCCGCTTTATCACTGTGGTGCTGAACGGTCCAGCTTCATCTCTGTGGTGCTGAACGGACCAGCTTCATCACTGTGGTGCTGAACGGACCAGCTTCATCTCTGTGGTGCTGAACGGACCAGCTTCATTTATGTGGTGCTGAACGGACCAGCTTCATCTCTGTGGTGCTGAACGGACCAGCTTCATCACTGTGGTACTGAACGGACCAGCTTCATCACTGTGGTACTGAACGGACCAGCTTCATCTCTGTGGTAGTGAACGGTCCAGCTTCATCTCTGTGGTAGTGAACGGATCAGCTTCATCACTGTGGTGCTGAACGGTCCAGCTTCATATCTGTGGTACTGAATCGGACCAGCTTCATCTCTGTGGTACTGAACGGTCCAGCTTCATTACTGTGGTACTGAACGGTCCAGCTTCATCTCTGTGGTGCTGAACGGTACAGCTTCATCACTGTGGTACTGAACGGTCCAGCTTCATCACTGTGGTACTGAACGGACCAGCTTCATATCTGTGGTACTGAACGGACCAGCTTCATCTCTGTGGTACTGAACGGACCAGCTTCATCACTGTGGTACTGAACGGACCAGCTTCATATCTGTGGTGCTGAACGGATCAGCTTCATCACTGTGGTACTGAACGGTCCAGCTTCATCACTGTGGTGCTGAACGGTCTAGCTTCATCTCTGTGGTAGTGAACGGTCCAGCTTCATCACTGTGGTAGTGAACGGATCAGCTTCATCACTGTGGTGCTGAACGGTCCAGCTTCATCTCTGTGGTACTGAACGGATCAGCTTCATCTCTGTGGTGCTGAACGGACCAGCTTCATCACTGTGGTGCTGAACGGTCCAGCTTCATCTCTGTGGTACTGAACGGATCAGCTTCATCTCTGTGGTACTGAACGGACCAGCTTCATCACTGTGGTGCTGAACGGTCCAGCTTCATCACTGTGGTACTGAACGGACCAGCTTCATCACTGTGGTAATGAACGGTCCAGCTTCATCACTGTGGTACTGAACGGACCAGCTTCATCACTGTGGTACTGAACGGTCCAGCTTCATCACTGTGGTACTGAACGGACCAGCTTCATCACTGTGGTAATGAACGGACCAGCTTCATCACTGTGGTAATGAACGGACCAGCTTCATCACTGTGGTAATGAACGGACCAGCTTCATCACTGTGGTGCTGAACGGTCCAGCTTCATCTCTGTGGTACTGAACGGTCCAGCTTCATCACTGTGGTACTGAACGGTCCAGCTTCATCACTGTGGTACTGAACGGACCCGCTTCATCACTGTGGTGCTGAACGGTCCAGCTTCATCACTGTGGTACTGAACGGTCCAGCTTCATCACTGTGGTACTGAACGGTCCAGCTTCATCACTGTGGTACTGAACGGACCCGCTTCATCACTGTGGTACTGAACGGTCCAGCTTCATCACTGTGGTACTGAACGGACCCGCTTTATCACTGTGGTGCTGAACGGTCCAGCTTCATCTCTGTGGTGCTGAACGGACCAGCTTCATCACTGTGGTGCTGAACGGACCAGCTTCATCTCTGTGGTGCTGAACGGACCAGCTTCATTTATGTGGTGCTGAACGGACCAGCTTCATCTCTGTGGTGCTGAACGGACCAGCTTCATCACTGTGGTACTGAACGGACCAGCTTCATCACTGTGGTACTGAACGGACCAGCTTCATCTCTGTGGTAGTGAACGGTCCAGCTTCATCTCTGTGGTAGTGAACTGATCAGCTTCATCACTGTGGTGCTGAACGGTCCAGCTTCATATCTGTGGTACTGAATCGGACCAGCTTCATCTCTGTGGTACTGAACGGTCCAGCTTCATTACTGTGGTACTGAACGGTCCAGCTTCATCTCTGTGGTGCTGAACGGTACAGCTTCATCACTGTGGTACTGAACGGTCCAGCTTCATCACTGTGGTACTGAACGGACCAGCTTCATATCTGTGGTACTGAACGGACCAGCTTCATCTCTGTGGTACTGAACGGACCAGCTTCATCACTGTGGTACTGAACGGACCAGCTTCATATCTGTGGTGCTGAACGGATCAGCTTCATCACTGTGGTACTGAACGGTCCAGCTTCATCACTGTGGTAGTGAACGGTCCAGCTTCATCACTGTGGTAGTGAACGGATCAGCTTCATCACTGTGGTGCTGAACGGTCCAGCTTCATCTCTGTGGTACTGAACGGATCAGCTTCATCTCTGTGGTGCTGAACGGACCAGCTTCATCACTGTGGTGCTGAACGGTCCAGCTTCATCTCTGTGGTACTGAACGGATCAGCTTCATCTCTGTGGTACTGAACGGACCAGCTTCATCACTGTGGTGCTGAACGGTCCAGCTTCATCACTGTGGTACTGAACGGACCAGCTTCATCACTGTGGTAATGAACGGTCCAGCTTCATCACTGTGGTACTGAACGGACCAGCTTCATCACTGTGGTACTGAACGGTCCAGTTTCATCACTGTGGTACTGAACGGACCAGCTTCATCACTGTGGTAATGAACGGACCAGCTTCATCACTGTGGTAATGAACGGACCAGCTTCATCACTGTGGTAATGAACGGACCAGCTTCATCACTGTGGTGCTGAACGGTCCAGCTTCATCTCTGTGGTACTGAACGGTCCAGCTTCATCACTGTGGTACTGAACGGTCCAACTTCATCACTGTGGTACTGAACGGACCCGCTTCATCACTGTGGTGCTGAACGGTCCAGCTTCATCACTGTGGTACTGAACGGTCCAGCTTCATCACTGTGGTACTGAACGGTCCAGCTTCATCACTGTGGTACTGAACGGACCCGCTTCATCACTGTGGTACTGAACGGTCCAGCTTCATCACTGTGGTACTGAACGGACCCGCTTCATCACTGTGGTACTGAACGGTCCAGCTTCATCACTGTGGTACTGAACGGTCCAGCTTCATCACTGTGGTGCTGAACGGTCCAGCTTCATCACTGTGGTGCTGAACGGACGGTATTCAATGGTATTGTTTATGTCCTTATTTATGTGTCCTTGTTAAAGTGTCCTTGTTTGTGTGTGTGATCTTGTTTATGTACTAACTCACCTAGTTGTACTCACCTAGTTGTACTCACCTAGTTGTACTTGCGGGGGTTGAGCTCTGGTTCTTTGGTCCCGCCTCTCAACCGTCAATCAACAGGTGTACAGATTCCGGAGCCTATTGGGCTCTATCATATCTACACTTGAAACTGTGTAAGGAGTCAGCCTCCACCACATCACTTCCTAATGCATTCCATTTGTCAACCACTCTGACACTAAAAAAGTTCTTTCTAATATCTCTGTGGCTCATTTGGGCACTCAGTTTCCACCTGTGTCCCCTTGTGCGTGTGCCCCTTGTGTTAAATAGCCTGTCTTTATGAACCCTGTCGATTACCTTCAGAATCTTGAATGTGGTGATCATGTCCCCCTTAACTCTTCTGTCTTCCAGCGAAGTGAGGTTTAATTCCCGTAGTCTCTCCTCGTAGCTCATACCTCTCAGCTCGGGTACTAGTCTGGTGGCAAACCTTTGAACCTTTTCCAGTTTGGTCTTATCCTTGACTAGATATGGACTCCATGCTGGGGCTGCATACTCCAGGATTGGTCTGACATATGTGGTATACAAAGTTCTGAATGATTCTTTACACAAGTTTCTGAATGCCGTTCGTATGTTGGCCAGCCTGGCATATGTGTGTCCTTGTTCATGTGTGTCCTTGTTTGTGTGTGTTCTTGTTTGTGTGTGTCCTTCTCTATGTGTGTCCTTCTCTACGTGTGTCCTTGTTTATGTGTGTCCTTGTTTATGTGTGGTTGTTGTGTGGTGTGACAGCGTGCCTGGGTCGTGGCAGGCTGTGAGTGAGCAAGCACCTGTCTCGTTTATCACCTGTCCCATTAACTGTCCACTAAATTAATTATCTGCGGTGATAGAGAGCCTACCTGGCATGAGGTAACGCTAATTATCTGCGGTGATAGAGAGCCTACCTGGCAGGAGGTAACGCTAATTATCTGCGGTGATAGAGAGCCTACCTGGCAGGAGGTAACGCTAATTATCTGCGGTGATAGAGAGCCTACCTGGCAGGTGGTAACGCATATTATCTGCGGTGATAGAGAGCCTACCTGGCAGGAGGTAACGCTAATTATCTGCGGTGATAGAGAGCCTACCTGGCAGGAGGTAACGCTAATTATCTGCGGTGATAGAGAGCCTACCTGACAGGAGGTAACGCTAATTATCTGCGGTGATAGAGAGCCTACCTGGCAGGAGGTAACGCTAATTATCTGCGGTGATAGAGAGCCTACCTGGCAGGTGGTAACGCTAATTATCTGCGGTGATAGAGAGCCTACCTGGCAGGTGGTAACGCTAATTATCTGCGGTGATAGAGAGCCTACCTGGCAGGAGGTAACGCTAATTATCTGCGGTGATAGAGAGCCTACCTGGCAGGTGGTAACGCTAATTATCTGCGGTGATAGAGAGCCTACCTGGCAGGAGGTAACGCTAATTATCTGCGGTGATAGAGAGCCCACCTGGCAGGAGGTAACGCTAATTATCTGCGGTGATAGAGAGCCTACCTGGCAGGAGGTAACCCTAATTATCTGCGGTGATAGAGAGCCTACCTGGCAGGAGGTAACGCTAATTATCTGCGGTGATAGAGAGCCTACCTGGCAGGAGGTAACCCTAATTAATTATCTTTTCTTGATTAATTCTCGTAATGGTGATCTGTGTTGTCCTTGAACCTTCGCCTCTTTCTTGGCAGTCTTTCTCCTGTGAGTAGTTGTTGGTGCTATTGGTTCCTTCTCTGTGAGTGCTGGGTTACCACATCCTTATTTCAACGATAGCAGAGTCACCATAAATTGCCAGATTACTCACTATTACTCACCATGGTACTCATTTTGCTGTACCAAAGCAAACAGAAATGAAGTTATAATTGTTTAATTAATATATGAAGGAATAGAGGAAAGGTGAGTGGACTTTAGACTCTCCAATACCTGTTTATCCACTAATGTGTTCTTACCTTGAACGTCCTCCAGCACCACCTCTCTCTAACATGTGCCTACATTACCACTAACAACACTACACCAGTACAGTACCAACACTAATCTCTGACGCTACATAAAACCTCTCTGTAACCCCTACTGTATTACTCATATTACTCACCATTCGGTTCAAACACCGGTTTAGGACATGATAATCTCATGAATATTTTATAAGTGGATAAATTCATAACTATTTCAGGAATATTCTGTATTGGATTCTGAAATAGACAGCTCACAGACTCGGTCGTGTGCCGTCTGTCGTGTCGGGTAACGACATACAGAATTCACAGCATCAATCAAATTAATCTTAGGACGCACATTCAGACCACGACTATATGCAGCTTCAGGACGACTTGGACAGAATGTTAAAACAGACAGTACATTAGCGGATGGACAGTTATGAGGACAAATGTTGGAGCTGACAGCTGGACAACGAGGAAATACGACATTTCTGAGTGAGAGATGGATTTAAAATTCAATGTTTTCATTTTCGAAATGTTGCTAATTGGATTCTAGTGATTATTTCTAGACGCTCTAGTAACTGGTTATCTAAAGGTTGCCATCAGCTGAACCTGTTATGTCAGGCCACGATCATACAGTTCAGAATTAGAAACACCTGCCTTAAGGTGTTCAGAATTACAATCACCTGCCTTAAGGTGTTCAGAATTAGAATCACCTGCCTTAAGGTGTTCAGAATTAGAATCACCTGCCTTAAGGTGTTCAGAATTAGTATCACCTGCCTTAAGGTGTTCAGAATTAGAATCACCTGCCTTAAGGTGTTCAGAATTACAATCACCTGCCTTAAGGTGTTCAGAATTAGAATCACCTGCCTTAAGGTGTTCAGAATTACAATCACCTGCCTTAAGGTGTTCAGAATTACAATCACCTGCCTTAAGGTGTTCAGAATTAGAATCACCTGCCTTAAGGTGTTCAGAATTAGAATCACCTGCCTTAAGGTGTTCAGAATTAGTATCACCTGCCTTAAGGTGTTCAGAATTAGAATCACCTGCCTTAAGGTGTTCAGAATTACAATCACCTGCCTTAAGGTGTTCAGAATTAGAATCACCTGCCTTAAGGTGTTCAGAATTACAATCACCTGCCTTAAGGTGTTCAGAATTACAATCACCTGCCTTAAGGTGTTCAGAATTAGAATCACCTGCCTTAAGGTGCTCGTAATTAGAATCACTTGCCTTAAGGTGTTCAGAAAAGAGTGATTTTAATTACGAGAATTTCGACAGCTTTATGTAGGAACATTTTAAAACGTAATTTGCATTCTCAATAAAGACAAAAATTATTTGAAAATATGATTGAAGAAAAAATTACAAATTCTATAATTTGAGAATATAAATATAGAATTATAATTACGAATTTAAAAAGCTTACATAAAACAACTGAATATAAAATGAATACGTTTATATTTAGAAAGAATTGAGGGAAAGATGGTTGTAAATAGATACCTGTATTTACAGATCAGACCGCCAGGAAACATAATGTATGATCGTCGGGTTGGTCCAGGTGTATGAATGGCCATAGTTGAATGTGTATAAGGAACTGCCTCTCATGTGCTCTGGGACTACTGCAATTGTCTCTGTGTATATGTCCTTACTACTCCCTCTCCGGTGATACACTATTAATAGTACTCTCTAACATGTGGTATACGACTAACAACATTTTCTAACAAGTGATATATGCTAACAACACGCAGGTAGATTGATTGATTCATAACCAAATAGATTGGTCTGAAAGGCGGGGCCCAAGAGCTAATATCTCAATCCTGCAGACACAAAAAGTAAATAAACAGAGAGTAATCACACTAACGTGAAGTATCAATGAGAAAATCCGTAGGAGCCGTCATGAGGATTCGAACCCATGCGGTGAATACTCCCAAGCACACACGCCCCCTAGACACTGTCGTGACCTAGTTGTCTAGGGCGTATGCCTGGGTAAGGATTCATATCTCCCCTTAGTGCACAGGTTCGAATCCTCACCACTGCTCCTCCACATTTCCTCACTATAACCAGCGATACACTTCTAACGACACTCACTAACCAGAGCAGCACAACTAACAACCCTACTCATGCCACACTTCTATTCTCTAACGCTTTCTAACTCATTCTAACTCGTACTCAAAATTTAACAACAAATTAGATTGGTATTGATTTGGAAGTTAAATGAATTCGCAAGCGTTATTGTATAACATTTTACCCGCGCTGCTAATATTTGTATTGGAAATAACACGAGTTGGAGAAATACATTTTTTATGTTAACTTATACAAACTTGGTCAAAATATATTCTGACCAAAGTATAAATTACCATCGCGGTAATATCTGAACATTTTGGCCAACCTGAGAGTTGGCCAAAAGTTGGTTGAGCTCTGGCTCTTTGGTCCCGCCTCGCAACTGTCAATCAACTGGTGTACAGATTCCTGAGCCTACTGGGCTCTATCATATCTATATTTGAAACTGTGCATGGGGTCAGTCTCCACCACATCACTACTTAATGCATTCCATTTGTTAACCACTCTGACACTGAAAAAATTCTTTCTGACGTCTCTGTGGCTCATCTGGGTACTAAGTTTCCACCTGTGTCCCCTTGTTCGTGTCCCACCCGTGCTAAAGAGTTTGTCTTTGTCCACCCTGTCAATTCCCCTGAGAATTTTGTAGGTGGTTATCATGTCTCCCCTTACTCTTCTGTTTTCTAGGGTTGAGGGGTTCAGCTCCTTTAGCCTTTCCTCGTAACTAATACCTTTCAGTTCTTGGACCAGTCTGGTGGCATACCTCTGAATCTTTTCTAACTTTGTTATGTGTTTAACTAAGTATGGACTCCAGGCTGGAGTTGCATACTCCAGGATTGGTCTGACATAAGTGGTATACAGGTTCCTGAACGATTCCTTACACAAGTTTCTAAAGGCAGTTCTTATATTGGCCAGTCTAGCATATGCCGCTGATGATATCCTTTTGATGTGGGCCTCTGGGGACAGGTTCGGTGTGATATCGACCCCCAGATCTTTCTCTCTAATTGACTCTTGCAGGATTTCACCTACCAGATGGTTCCTTGTGTTCAGCCTTCTGCTCCCTTCGCCCTATTTCATTACTTTACACTTTCCTGAGTTGAACTTTAACAACCATTTTCTAGACCATTCCTCCAGTGTGTCCAGGTCGTCCTGGAGTCTCTGTCTATCTTCATCTGTTTTGATTCTTCTCAATTTTTGCATCATCAGCAAACACTGAGAGAAATGAGTCTATACCCTCTGGAAGGTCGTTTACATATATTAGAAACAGGATGGGTTCGAGAACAGAGCCCTGTGGAACCCCGCTGGTGACATCTCGCCACTCTGATGCCTCCCCCCTCACTGTTACTCGCTGTTTCCTGTTGCTTAAGTACTCCCTTATCCACTGGAGCACCTTCCCTTTTACTCCTGCCTGCTGCTCCAACCTTTGTAACAGCCTTTTGTGAACGTGAACGTTCACAAAAGTGAATGTGAACGTTCATGTTTAGGATATCCTCAAATAAGGATCTGAACATTAATGATATCCTTAGAGACAGATCTATTGTTTTCCGCTATCCTCAGACCAAGATCTAGTATTTCTGCTATCCTTAGAGCAAGATCTACTCTTTTCCGCTATCCTTAGACCAACACCTAGTCTTTACCGCTATCCTTAGAGCAAGATCTCATCTTTTCTGCAATCCTTAGAGCAAGATCTCATCTTTTCTGCTATCCTCAGAGCACGATCTCATCTTTTCTGCTATCCTCAAAGCAAGATCTCATTTTTTCTGCTATCCTCAGAGCAAGATCTCATCTTTCCTGCTATCCTCAGAACAAGATCTGAAAGTTCACGCTATCCTGAGAGCAAGGGCAGGGCAAACATTCACTCTATTCTCCGAGTGTGTTATCTTCCAAACGTTTGCAAAGTAGGATATATTTATATTCTTTCTTGGCCCGAGTCTAAAATCCTTGTCGAATCTCACTGAAAACTGTCATACGAGTCTTGAGATGATTCAGTTATCACTTTATTAATACTCTAGCCAGAATGTGTATTTTATTTATTTGCTTATACTGTATTAATATAAACTAATTTGGTACTACTTGTACTTCTTATCGTTTATAAAACCTTGTTTTTACTTGGACTATTTCTACTTCTGTCGTATTAAGCAGTTTCTCTATTTACTTTAAACAAGCCAGTTAAGCTTAAAATAAATGCATTATTACCGTGATTGGCCGCCAGTGTTTATTTACCTGATGCCTTCGTGATAACTTTGTGAGTCCAGATTCAGTAAATACTTTACATTGACTTAGGAGAGAGAGAGAGACTGTTGCTTCAGTAACATCTTTGTAAAGTATTGTGGCTTTACCTAGAGCATTGATGCTGATCAATGTTGTTTCAGCGTTAACCATTATATCCACATTGATTCACTGACAACACACATTGAACAATGTTTCTTCACTGACAACATACATATTGAACAATGTTTCTTCATTGACAACATACACATTGAACAATGTCACTTCACTGACAACATACACATTCAAGAACACACATTTAAATGACAACAACTTCACTGACAACATTCGCATCAGTCAATTGATCTGCCCCGCCATCACCAGCTATTGAAGCTGCTCCAACTCTCGGATAACTCGCTGATTTATCAATAACACGTGACTGACAAAACTCAGGTTACACGACAGTGCACTCCCTCATAAACCAACTAAAAACTCCAGGTCTTATAAAAAGCTTTAAAGGAGACACATTTCTCGGGTCCAATACCCTATATTGGAAAATAGATGAAAGTCAAACAACTGCTTACAGTCTCCAGCCACCAGAGTCAGGATCGATATACAGCTAGCATAGGCCAGTAGAGCTTGGATCAATGTTTTGAGCCAACACAGAACGTTGTAATTTCTCATACTGAATTGTTAAAATAAATACACGTCAATATTTGCCTTATAAGTCACAAGCCCATGTTTGAAGCTGTCAGTGGAAACGTGATGTGGTCACCTTCCGTCTGTTGTGTAAACACTCATCAACGTGACAGTAACGTAACTAAATAGCCTAACATGATCTATCCTAGCTTGACCTAGTATAACCTGATCTAACCTAACCTAACCTGACCTAGCCTAACCTGACCTGACCTAACCTGCCCCTACCTAACCTAACCTAGCCTAACCTGACAAAACCTGATCTAACCTAGTCTAACCATCCTAACCTGACCTAGCCTAACCTAACATAATCAAGCCTAGCCTAACCTAACCTGACCTAGCCTAACCTTACATAATCAAGCCTAGCCAAACCTAACCTGACCTAACCTAACCTGACCTGACCTAGCCTAACCTGAACTGACCTAATCTGACCTAGCCTAACCTAACCTGACATAACCTGACCTAACCTAGTCTAACCATCCTAACCTGACATAACATAACAAAGCCTAACTTAACCTGACCTGACCAACCTAAACTGAACTAACCTAACCTACCCTAACCTAACATAACCTAACCTAATCAAATATCTAACCTAACCTAACTATGCTAAACCAACATAATAAATAAATATTAATTTTTATATGAGAGAAAACCCGTTTGTTTTTATACATTGTGAAAGTTTCATGCTATCAGCTGAATAAATCATGTTTTGATGAATTAAAATGAACGATTTTCCAAGCTTTCTGAGATTATGAGTAAAAATCCGGTTGTATGACTTATCATGTCAGTGTTGGTACAGTGGTAGAGTATGCGGCTTGACAATGCCTTGGTCGCTGGTTCGCGGCCACCTCACAGCCCTAGTGGATTTTCTCATTAGTATATATCACGTTAGTATGATGTCTCAGTGTGTGTGTATATTATGTTGTCTGTGCTGCTTCCTAAGCTTACTCGTGTCTGGTTTTCGGTTCGTGTTATGTGTTTAACAGTGAGTTTCTGTTAATATTTTTTGCTCAATCTTTTTAATGGTATGTACTGTTTTGTTGCCTCTGAGCACTGAGACGTTCCAAAGTACTATGATGTCAAGCACAGTGTCACAGCGATCACTGCCACCAAACGGTTTCTCATGTGAATTTAGTTCTAGGTACACTCTAGGCGTAGCTGTCCAACCACTTGGGCTGGACGGTAGAGCGATGGCCTCGCTTCTTGCAGGTCGGCGTTCAATCCCCGACCGTCCAAGTGGTTGGGCACGATTCCTCCCCCCCCCCACTCACAACTCTGGTTGGAAGCAGGTCGACGAAGAACTCTTTATTGTAAGGCAGGTCCAAGTTAACAATAGCTTCTCTAACGGTAATGTTGAAGACGTCATAAAAATAGAGATGAAACTCCATGCAACCCCTGAAGAGTCAACCAACACAACACTTGTACCTCCTATTAGACTGTTTTACAGGGACTTCTTTTCAACTGCTCACAAAACGGATGAGAGTTTCTTGAAAAATATTACCAATACGAATGTTATCCCCACAGTCACAAATCACAAGATACAATTAACAATTTACTTCAAAAACAAGAAAACGGCCAATCTACTTATGGAGAACTCTCCAGACACTAAAGAGAACGCCTTAAAAGTGACCAAGGCCGTCTATGCCTTCACATGCCCACTTGGGGACTGTCAGCACCAAAGATCTCAGTATATAGGCAAGACAACAACGTCTCTTTCTAGGCGATTATCAATTCATAAACAACAGGGCTCCACCAAAGAACATATAATCTCCACACACAACCAGACAACCACACAACCCGAAAGAAATCTTAACAAGCAACACGGAAATTATGACAGATACATCGATAACAGGAGGCTCGACATCAGCGTGGCCCTACACATCAAAAAGTCATAACAAGCAATCAACAGCCAATTAACACATAATTACATTCTATAAACTTCAAGACCGCAAACCAGCGCAGAAGCAAGAAGATAAAATGTATACCACATTTATAACCATTGTTTTGTGTTGTTTTTTCCCACTGATTTGTTTCCTGTCACCTCACCCAAAACATTTGTCTCCTATCACCTCACCCCGAAAAACACTCAGGAGAGTGTGAAAGACATGGTGTAAATTCCTTACATCAATTTCACAAATACACAAGTGTGGGTTTTTACCCTATGTTATTATGTCTGTGAGAAGACATTACCATTACTTAATAATAATAATAATAATATCACCTCACCCCAAAACAAATATAAGCATGAAACGGAGTGCATAAAAATCTGTCCCTAAAAATGTGAGAAGTCCTGCAAAACGCTTCTAGGCGTCAGATCATAAATAAAAATGTAATTAACTCTCCAAAATGGACTTTGAAGGTTAATTTTTCAATTACCTTCGACAGTGAAGGAAAAAGCATGAAATATTGAGAAGATTCGGGTTAGAATTATTAATCTTACCCTTTCGGTCATATTCAACAACATATATATATATATATATATATATATATATATATATATATATATATATATATATATATATATATATATATATATATATATATATATATATATATATATATATATGTATATATATATATATATATATATATATATATATATATATATATATATATATATATATATATATATATATATATATATATATATATAATAGTATATTTTGGTAGCAAACGTTCCAGTAGACATAAATTATTAAATATGACCGAAAAAGTAAGATTAATAATTCTAAAACAAATTTTCTCCACCTTTCTTACGTTTCTTTTAACTGTTGATGGTAATTCAAAAATCAATTCTCCAAAATTCATTTTTATTTCTAGTTTGACGCGACACTTGAGCGCGTTTCGTAAAACTTATTACACTTTCAAAGACTTTAGTTTACACACACACACACAACTTTAACTGAATAGAGCTTAAACATCTTCGAGTTTTTATACCTACATTTGTGTGAGGTGACATGTTACAACAGTTTTGGATGAGGTGAAAATAAACTTTTAACACAAGACAGGACACGAAACAATGGGTATTAAAGGTAGGTAACTGCAGAAGGCCTATTTTTATTGGCCCATATTTCTTGATGCTTCTATATTGGAGCGGAGTCTTGAAGTGGGTAGAATATAGTTGTGCAAATTTTTGGCTGTTGATTGCTGGTGTTGACTTTTTGATGTGTAGTGCCTCGCAGATGTCAAGCCGCCTGCTATCGCTGTATCTATCGATGATTTCTGTGTTGTTTGCTTAGATTTCTCTGGTGATGGTTTGGTTGTGGGAAGAGACTATATGTTCCTTAATGGAGCCCTGTTGCTTATGCATCGTTAAACGCCTGGAAAGAGATGTTGTTGTCTTGCCTATATACTGAGGTTTTTAGGCTTACAGTCCCCAAGAGGGCATTTGAAGGCATAGACGACGTTAGTCTCTTTTAAAGCGTTCTGCTTTGTGTCTGGAGAGTTTCTCATGAGTAGGCTGGCCGTTTTTTTTGGTTTTATAGTAAATTGTTAGTTGTATCTTCTGATTTTTGTCTGTAACTATAACGTTTCTACTAACAATATCTTTCAGGACCCTTTCCTCCGTTTTATGAGCTGTGGAAAAGAAGTTCCTGTAAAATAGTCTAATAGGGGGTATAGGTGTTGTGTTAGTTGTCTCTTCAGAGGTTGCATGGCGTTTCACTTTCCTTCTTATGATGTCTTCCACGAAACCATTGGAGAAGCCGTTGTTGACTAAGACCTGCCTTACCCTACAGAGTTGTTCGTCGAGTTGCTTCCATTCTGAGCTGTGGCTGAGAGCACGGTCGACATAAGCGTTAACAACACTCTTCTTGTACCTGTCTGGGCAGTCACTGTTGGCATTCAGGCACATTCCTATGTTTGTTTCCTTAGTGTAGACTGCAGTGTGGAAAACTCCGCTCCTTTCCATGTCTGCTACATCTAGAAAGGGCAGTTTCCCATCCTTCTCCACCTCGTAAGTGAAACGCAACACAGAATTCTGCTCAAATGCCTCCTTCAGCTCCTGCAGATGTCTGACATCAGGTACCTGTGCAAAAATGTCGTCAACATACCTGCAGTATATGGCCGGTTTCAAGTTCATGTCGACTAAGACTTTTTGCTCGATGGTACCCATGTAGATGTTTGCAAACAGGACACCTAGGGGAGAACCCATGGCGACCCCATCTACTTGCTTATACATGTGTCCATCCGGGCTCAAGAAGGGTGCCTCTTTAGTACAAGCTTGGAGTAGTTTCCTTGGAATGTTTTCTGGAATGTCAAGAGGAGTACAGGCCGGATCACGATACACTCTGTCGGCTATCATCCCGATTGTTTCATCCAATCGGGATGATTATCATCCCGATTGTTTCATGGATGAAACAATCGGGATGATAGCCGACAGAGTGTATCGTGATCCGGCCTGTGTGTGTGCGTGTGTGTGTGTGTGTGTGTGTGGAAAAAAAAATAGTTGTTAGTAAACAGTTGATTGACAGTTGAGAGTCGGGCCGAAAGAGCAAAGCTCAACCCCCGCAAACACAACTAGGTGAATACAACTAGGTGCATACACACACACACTCACAAACACTGTGTGTGTGTGTGTGTGTGTGTGTGTGTGTGTGTGTGTATTGTGTATAATGTGTGTATAATAAGTGTCTGCATATTTCTGGACTACCAGAAAGCTTTTGACACAGTACCACATAAGAGACTAGTGCACATACTGGAGATGCAGGCAGGAGTGAAAGGGAAAGTACTCCACTGGATAAGGGAGTACCTAAGCAACAGGACACAGCGAGTCACCGTGAGGGGGTGAGATCTATGAGTGGCAGGGAGTCACCAGTTGAGTCCCACAGGGATTATTCCATGGACCTGTACTGTTTCTGGTATACGTAAATGATCTCCCAGAAGAAATTGACTCGTTCCTCTCGATGTTTGCTGATGACGCAAAAATTATGAGGAGGATCAGGACAGAGGAGGATAGTATGAGGCTACAAGATGACCTAGACAAACTGAACGAATGGTCCGACAAATGGCTACTAAAGTTCAACCCAAGTAAATGTAAGGTAATGAAACTAGGAGGAGGAACTAGGAGGCCAGTTACTGGATACAAAATGCGAGATGAAGTCCTTCACGAAACAGACAGAGAGAAAGATCTAAGAGTTGATATCACGCCAAACCTGTCTCCTGAAGCCCATCAAAAGAATAACATCAGCGGCCTATGCGAGGCTGGCTAACATCAGAACTGCTTTCAGAAACTTGTGTAAGGAATTATTTAGAACCTTGCATACCACATATGTAATACCAATCCTGGAGTATGCAGCCCCAACATGTAGCCTGTACCTTGTCAAGCACTAGACGAAGCTGGAAAAAGTTCAAAGGTATGCCACTAGGCAAGTCCCAGAACTAAAAGACATGAGTTACGAGGAAAGGCTGCGGGAAATGCACCTCAAGACCCTGGAAGACAGTAGAGCTCGAGGAGACATGATCACAACCTACAAAATTCTCAGAGGAATTGACAGGGTAGATGAAAATAAACTATTCAACACAGGTGGTACACGAACAAGGGGACACAGGTGGAAACTGAGTACCCAAATGAGCCACAGGGACGTTAGAAAAGATCCTTTTCAGTGTCAGAGTAGTTAACGGATGGAATGCATTAGGCAGTGATGTGGTGGGGGCTGACTCCATACACAGTTTCAAATGTAGATATGACAGAGCCCAGTAGGCTCAGGAATCTGTACACCAGTCGATTGACGGTTGAGAGGCGGGACCAAAGAGCCAGAGCTCAACCCCCACAAGCACAAATACGTGAGTACAACTAGGTGAGTACAGGATGGAGCCCGCAGAAAACAAGCACCAGGGAGGTATGTCCTGGTGTACCAACAGGTCACCAGGGAGGTATGTCCTGGTGTACCAACAGGTCACCAGGGAGGTATGTCCTGGTGTACCAACAGGTCACCAGGGAGGTATGTCCTGGTGTACCAACAGGGCACCAGGGAGGTATGTCCTGGTGTACCAACAGGGCACCAGGGAGGTATGTCCTGGTGTACCAACAGGGCACCAGGGAGGTATGTCCTGGTGTACCAACAGGGCACCAGGGAGGTATGTCCTGGTGTACCAACAGGGCACCAGGGAGGTATGTCCTGGTGTACCAACAGGTCACCAGGGAGGTATGTCCTGGTGTACCAACAGGGCACCAGGGAGGTATGTCCTGGTGTACCAACAGGGCACCAGGGAGGTATGTCCTGGTGTACCAACAGGTCACCAGGGAGGTATGTCCTGGTGTACCAACAGGGCACCAGGGAGGTATGTCCTGGTGTACCAACAGGGCACCAGGGAGGGGGGGGATACTCTCACACCATTTGATGCTATAAAGTCCGGAAGTCGATCCCGGGTCCGTGACCTGTGAGTCGCCAACACTGCCGCACGTGTGTGAGTGTGTGTGTGTGTGTGTGTGTGTGTATGTACTCACCTAGTTGTACTCACCTAGTTGTGTTTGCGGGGGTTGAGCTCTGGCTCTTTGGTCCCGCCTCTCAACCGTCAATCAACAGGTGTACAGATTCCTGAGCCTATCGGGCTCTGTCATATCTACACTTGAAACTGTGTATGGAGTCAGCCTCCACCACATCACTTCCTAATGCATTCCATTTGTCAACCACTCTGACACTAAAAAAGTTCTTTCTAATATCTCTGTGGCTCATTTGGGCACTCAGTTTCCACCTGTGTCCCCTAGTACGTGTGCCCCTTGTGTTAAATAGACTGTCTTTATCTACCCTATCAATCCCCTTCAGAATCTTGAATGTGGTGATCATGTCCCCCCTAACTCTTCTGTCTTCCAGCGAAGTGAGGTTTAATTCCCGTAGTCTCTCCTCGTAGCTCATACCTCTCAGCTCGGGTACTAGTCTGGTGGCAAACCTTTGAACCTTTTCCAGTTTAGTCTTATCCTTGACTAGATATGGACTCCATGCTGGGGCTGCATACTCCAGGATTGGCCTGACATATGTGGTATACAAAGTTCTGAATGATTCTTTACACAAGTTTCTGAATTCCGTTCGTATGTTGGCCAGCCTGGCATATGCCGCTGATGTTATCCGCTTGATATGTGCTGCAGGAGACAGGTCTGGCGTGATATCAACCCCCAAGTCTTTTTCCTTCTCTGACTCCTGAAGAATTTCCTCTCCCAGATGATACCTTGTATCTGGCCTCCTGCTCCCTACACCTATCTTCATTACATTACATTTGGTTGGGTTAAACTCTAACAACCATTTGTTCGACCATTCCTTCAGCTTGTCTAGGTCTTCTTGAAGCCTCAAACAGTCCTCTTCTGTTTTAATCCTTCTCATAATTTTAGCATCGTCCGCAAACATTGAGAGAAATGAATCGATACCCTCCGGGAGATCATTTACATATATCAGAAACAAGATAGGACCGAGTACAGAGCCCTGTGGGACTCCACTGGTGACTTCACGCCAATCGGAGGTCTCACCCCTCACCGTAACTCTCTGCTTCCTATTGCTTAGATACTCCCTTATCCACTGGAGCACCTTACCAGCTACACCTGCCTGTCTCTCCAGCTTATGTACCAGCCTCTTATGCGGTACTGTGTCAAAGGCTTTCCGACAATCCAAGAAAATGCAGTCCGCCCAGCCCTCTCTTTCTTGCTTAATCTGTGTCACCTGATCGTAGAATTCTATCAAGCCTGTAAGGCAAGATTTACCCTCCCTGAATCCATGTTGGCGATTTGTCCCGAAGTCCCTTCTCTCCAGATGTGTTACCAGGTTTTTTCTCACGATCTTCTCCATCACCTTGCATGGTATACAAGTCAAGGACACTGGCCTGTAGTTCAGTGCCTCTTGTCTGTCGCCCTTTTTGTATATTGGGACCACATTCGCCGTCTTCCATATTTCTGGTAGGTCTCCCGTCTCTAGTGACTTACTATACACTATGGAGAGTGGCAGGCAAAGTGCCTCTGCACACTCTTTCAGTACCCATGGTGAGATCCCATCTGGACCAACAGCCTTTCTAACATCCAGATCCAGCAGGTGTCTCTTGACCTCCTCTCTCGTAATTTCGAACTCCTCCAAGGCCGCCTGGTTTACCTCCCTTTCTCCTAGCACAGTGACCTCACCCTGTTCTATTGTGAAGACCTCCTGGAACCTCTTGTTAAGTTCCTCACACACCTCTCTGTCATTCTCTGTATACCTGTCCTCGCCTGTTCTAAGTTTCAATACCTGTTCTTTCACTGTTGTTTTCCTTCTGATGTGACTGTGGAGTAGCTTTGGTTCGGTCTTGGCTTTGTTTGCTATATCATTTTCAAAATTTTTCTCTGCTTCTCTTCTCACCCTGACGTACTCATTCCTGGTTCTCTGGTATCTCTCTCTGCTTTCTGGTGTTCTGTTATTCCGGAAGTTCCTCCACGCCTTTTTGTTCAGTTTCTTCGCTTCCATACATGCCCTATTATACCATGGATTCTTCTGTTGCTTCTCGGATTTTTCCCTTTGGGCCGGGATGAACCTGTTTACTGCCTCCTGACACTTTTGGGTAACATAGTCCATCATACCCTGTACAGACTTGTCTCTGAGGTCTGTGTCCCAAGGTATTTCACTTAGGAAACTTCTCATCTGTTCATAATTCCCCTTTCGGTATGCCAGCCTTTTGATTCCTAGTTTTTTGGGGGGGGAGATAAGTCCTAGCTCTACCAGGTACTCAAAGTTCAATACACTGTGGTCACTCATTCCCAAGGGAGCTTCCATCTTAACTTCCCTTATATCCCATTCATTTAGGGTAAATATCAAATCAAGCATTGCTGGTTCATCTTCTCCTCTCATTCTTGTTGGTTCTTTGGTGTGCTGGCTTAGAAAGTTTCTTGTTGCCACGTCCAGCAGCTTAGCTCTCCATGTTTCTGGTCCTCCATGCGGGTCTCTGTTCTTCCAATCTATCTTCCCATGGTTGAAGTCTCCCATAATTAGTAGTCCAGATCCATTCCTGCTAGCAACAGAAGCTGCTCTTTCTATTATGTTAATGGTGGCTATGTTGTTTCTATCATATTCCTGTCTACGTCTTCTGTCATTTGGTGGTGGATTATATATGACTGCGACTATAATTGTTTTCCCTCCATTTGTTACAGTACCTGCTATGTAGTCACTGAAACCTTCACAGCCCTGAATATCCATCTCCTCAAAATCCCAGCCTTGTCTTACCAGCAGAGCTACACCACCCCCACCTCTTCCTTCCCTCTCTTTCCTCATAACATAATAGTCCTGTGGGAACACTGCATTTGTTATCGTTTTCGTGATCTTTGTTTCTGTGAGGGCTATTATGTCTGGGTTTTCCTCTAGTACCAGTTCTCCAAGCTCATTTGCTTTATTTGTAATTCCATCTATGTTTGTGTACATCGCTTTGAGGCTCACTTTCTTCTGTCCCTTCTCAAATCGCCTCCTTGGTGAGTGTTCTGCTGTGTGTGTGTGTGTGTGTGTGTGTGTGTGTGTGTGTGCGTGCGTGTGTGTGTGTGTGTGTGTGTGTGTGTGTGTGTGTGTGTGTGTGTGTGTGTGTGTGTGTGTGTGTGTGTGCGCGTGTGTATACTCTCCTAGTTGTGTTGCGGGGGTTGAGCTTCGGCTCTTAGGTCCCACTTCTCAACTGTCAATTAATCGGTGTACAGTTTCCTGAGCTCACTGGATCTTATCTACATTTGAAACTGTGTATGGAATGAGGCTCCACCACAACACTGCTTAATGCATTTCATTTATTAACTACTCTGACACTGAAAAAAAAACATTCTAATATCTCTGTGGCTCATCTGGGTACTCAGCTTCCACCTGTGTCCCCTTGTTCGTGTTCCACCCGTGCTAAATAATTTGTCTTTGTCCACCCTGTCAATTCCCCTAAGAATTGTGTCGGTGATTACCATGTCTTCCCTTACCCTTCTGCATTCTAGGTACGTGAGGGTTCTAGCTCCTGTAGCCTTTCCTCACAGCTAATACCTCTCAGTTCCGGGAGGAGTCTGGTAGCATACCTCTGAAGCTTTTCTAACTTTGTTGACCAGACCACACACTAGAAATTGAAGGGACGACGACGTTTCGGTCCGTCCTGGACCATTCTCAAGTCGATCCATCGACTTGAGAATGGTCCAGGACGGACCGAAACGTCGTCGTCCCTTCAATTTCTAGTGTGTGGTCTGGTCAACATACTTCAGCCACGTTATTGTGACTCATCGCCTTTTCTAACTTTGTTATGTGTACAAGTATGGACTCCAGGCTGGAACTGCATACTCCAGGATTGGTCTGACATAAGTGGTACACAAGGTCTGGAAAGATCCCTTACTAAAGTTTCTCAAGGCAGTTCTTATGTTGGCCAGTCTAGCATATGTAGCTGATATGCTTTTGATGTGGGCCTCTGGGGACAGGTTCGGTGTGATATCAACCTCCAGATCTTTCTCTCTATTTGACTCTTGCAGGATATCACCTACCAGATGGTACCTTGTGTTCAGCCTTCTGTACTCTTCGCCTAATTTCATTAATTTACTCTCTCGTGAGTTAAACTTTAGTAGTCATTTTCTAGACCATTCCTCCAGTGTGTCCAGGTCGTCTTGTAGTCTCTGTCTATCTTCATCTGTCTTCATTCTTCTCATAATTTTTGCATCATCAGCAAACACTGAGAGGAATGAGTCAATACCCTCTGGAAGGTCGTTTACATATACTAGAAACAGGATGGGGAACATGTACAGAGCCCTGTGGGACTCCGCTGGTGACATCTCGCCACTCTGATGTTTTCCTCCCCCCCCCTCACATTTAGTTGCTGCTTCCTGTTGCTTAGATTCTCCTTTATCCACTGGAGCACCTTACCTTTTACTCCTGCATGTTGCTCCAACTTTTGCAACAGCCTTTTATAGGGTACTGTGTCAAAAGCTTTCTGACAGTCCAAGAAAATGCAGTCTGCCCACCCTTCTTTTTCTCGTTTAATTTTTGTTACTTGGTCATAGAGTTCTATTAAGCCTGTGAGGCACGATTTCCCATCCCCGAACCCATGCTGGTGGTGTGTTACAAAGTGCTATGTTGCTACAAAGTGTGTTACTGGTGGTGTTGTGTGTGAGTGTAATTACCAAAGTGTAGTTTCAGGATCCTCCTGGTGCCACGTCTTACCAATACTCTTTGTCACATGATACTTAGAAACTATGGATGGTTTGGGGATCCACCGCCTCACTTCTTCCAACCGTCTACCACTCTGTTTGCAAAAGTTAAATGTATCATATTTTTTGGCACCTTGGCACCTTAGCCTGGATCTTTACCCTCTAGTTCTTGAAGTTAATGTTTTCAAATGTTCCTCTTTATCTAAAGTTTCGATTCCATTTACTATTCTGTATGTAGTGATCATGTCCCCTCTTTTCTGATATGAATATATGAAGATCATATCTTCAAACTCTGGTATATTTAACACCTTCAGCGCACCGTAGAGCTTCTGTTCCAGTCCTCGTGGGTCTTGAGACGTGACCTCCAAACAGCTGCTGCAAAATTTAGTCTCACACAAGACGTGAACAATTTCTTAAGTATTTCACCATTCAGGTATTTAACAGTGTCATGGTGCATGTTCTCCGCACCTTCCCGGGTGTAAACATCTTGACGACTGAACCACACATCAGAAGATGATGAAACGCCGACGTTTCGGTCCGTTCTGGACCATTATCAAGTCGTGTGTAGACATCTTGGCCTTCCAGGCCGGTTCTTGGACCACTCACCAACGGGGAACCTGCTCACAATCCTCTGATCTTTTATAACCTATTTGTTGGATAATAACAATACATTTAGTGTTAAAATTCTCGCAAATAAATTGTCTAAAGAACAGATGCAAAACCAAACGTGAATTTATAATATATTTTGGGCGTCTCTGTTCCTTAAAGAAGGTTGCGCTAGCACGCTGGGAGAGTCACGCTACCACGCCGGGAGAGTCAGGCTAGGACGCTGGGAGAGTCACGCTAGCATGCTGGGAGTCACACTAGCACGCTGGGAGAGTCACACTAGCACGCTGGGAGAGTCATACTAGCACGCTGGGAGAGTCACGCAAGCACGCTGGGAGAGTGTCACGCTAGCACGCTGGGAGTCACACTAGCACGCTGGGAGTCACGCTAGCATGCTGGGAGAGTCACTCTAGCACGCTGGGAGTCACATTAGCATGCTGGGAGAGTCACGCTAGCACGCTGGGAGTCACACTAGCACGCTGGGAGAGTCACACTAGCACGCTGGGAGAGTCACGCTAGCACGCTGGGAGAGTCACACTAGCACGCTGGGAGAGTCACGCTAGCACGCTGGGAGAGTCACACTAGCACGCTGGGAGAGTCACGCTAGCACGCTGGGAGAGTCACGCTAGCACGCTGGGAGAGTCACGCTAGCACGCTGGGAGAGTCACACAAGCACGCTGGGAGAGTCACACTAGCACGCTGGGAGAGTCACACTAGCACGCTGGGAGAGTCACACTAGCACGCTGGGAGAGTCACACTAGCACGCTATGAGAGTCACGCTAGCACGCCGGGAGAGTCACGCTAGCACGCCGGGAGAGTCACGCTAGCACGCCGGGAGAGTCACGCTAGGAGAGTCACGCTAGCACGCTGGGAGAGTCACGCTAGCACGCCGGGAGAGTCACGCTAGCACGCCGGGAGAGTCACGCTAGCACGCTGGGAGAGTCACGCTAGCACGCCGGGAGAGTCACGCTAGCACGCCGGGAGAGTCACGCTAGCACGCTGGGAGAGTCACGCTAGCACGCTGGGAGAGTCACACCAGCAAGCCGGGAGTCACGCTAGCACGCCGGGAGAGTCACGCTAGCACGCTATGAGAGTGACGCTAGCACGCCGTGAGAGTCACACTAGCACGCCGGGAGAGTCACACTAGCACGCTATGAGAGTCACGCTAGCACGCCGGGAGAGTCACGCTAGCACGCCGGGAGAGTCACGCTAGCACGCCGGGAGAGTCACGCTAGGAGAGTCACGCTAGCACGCTGGGAGAGTCACGCTAGCACGCCGGGAGAGTCACGCTAGCACGCCGGGAGAGTCACGCTAGCACGCTGGGAGAGTCACGCTAGCACGCTGGGAGAGTCACACCAGCAAGCCGGGAGTCACGCTAGCACGCCGGGAGAGTCACGCTAGCACGCTGGGAGAGTCACGCTAGCACGCCGGGAGAGTCACACTAGCACGCCGGGAGAGTCACACTAGCACGCCGGGATAGTCACACTAGTACGCTGGGAGAGTCACGCTAGCACGCTGGGAGAGTCACGCTAGCACGCTGGGAGAGAGTCACGCTAGCTCGCTGGGAGAGAGTCACGCTAGCACGCTGGGAGAGTCACGCTAGCACGCTTGGAGAGTCACACTCGCATGCTGGGAGAGTCACGCTAGCACGCTGGGAGAGTCACACTAGCACGCTGGGAGAGTCACACTAGCACGCTGGGAGAGTCACACTAGCACGCTGGGAGAGTCACACTAGCACGCTGGGAGAGTCACACTAGCACGCTGGGAGAGTCACACTAGCACGCTGGGAGAGTCACACTAGCACGCTGGGAGAGTCACACTAGCATGCTGGGAGAGTCACACTAGCACGCTGGGAGAGTCACACTAGCACGCTGGGAGAGTCACACTAGCACGCTGGGAGAGTCACACTAGCACGCTGGGAGAGTCACACTAGCACGCTGGGAGAGTCACACTAGCACGCTGGGAGAGTCACACTAGCACGCTGGGAGAGTCACACTAGCACGCTGGGAGAGTCACACTAGCACGCTGGGAGAGTCACACTAGCACGCTGGGAGAGTCACACTAGCACGCTGGGAGAGTCACACACTTTGTATCATTTCACATTTTCTCAAATAATATCTTGGTTTAATTAATATTTGCAATTTTTTGCAAATAAATTTTCTACAGAATAAATGCCCAAATTTATTTTTATTTACAATAGATTATGCGTGATCGTGATGAATATACATCATTATGCCTGGAGGTGTTGAGCTAAGGCTCCTTGGTCCCGCCTCTCAACTGTCAATGAATTGGTGTACAAGGTTCTGAACCTATTGGGCTTTATTATATCCCCATTTCAAACTATCAGAAAACTCTTGACCCCTGAAAGATTCGAACCTGATCAGCTAGGGCCTGTATGATTCTTGACATGTTCGGTACTATAACCACTCAGCCACCGACTGTACAAAAGTATTGAGAAGTTGTATTACTATACTCTACAAAAGAACTGTACTGTTGAGTAGTACTGGAAGTACTGTACAAAAGTACTTAGAAGCCGTCAGAATAATGTCCCCAACACTACTCATGGCATTACTGGGAACAGATATTTCATCAACTCTATTAAACATGCTGAAGCTGAATAAGTATTTGTGTTGACTTACAACAATGGTCGAATCTGTCTCTTACATTTGTCAATGTTTTCCATCTTGTATTGGTTGTGTTGTGAATGTGTTGAGGCCACATTTGTAATCATGTAATCTTTTACAATAGATTTCCCTATATAAACAAATATATAGAGGAGTGGTAGGAGAGGACGACATGTGCCAGTGTACGACAGAGCCCATCAAGGCTCTCCCGGGTGCTGCATATCTTGTTCTTAGAGGCTTATGTTTTCGGGGGTTGAGCTCTGGCTCTTTGGTCCCGCCTCTCAACCGTCAATCAACAGGTGTCCAGATTCCTGAGCCTATCGGGCTCTGTCATATCTACACTTGAAACTGTGTATGGAGTCAGCCTCCACCACATCACTTCCTAATGCATTCCATTTGTCAACCACTCTGACACTAAAAAAGTTCTTTCTAATATCTCTGTGGCTCATTTGGGCACTCAGTTTGTGTGTGTGTGTGTGTAAATCATAAAAAATAAACACGTGATTAAAAACTGTGACAGTGTCAGACCACGGAGGAAAATTGAAACAGGAATTTCCTTAAGTACTTTCGAATATTAATACATCTTCAGAAGGAGATTCAATTTTCCTCCGTGGTCTGACACTGTCACAGTTTTTAATCACGTGTTTATTTGTAGTGATTTACACACACATTATATATATTACATATACATATATATATATATATATATATATATATATATATATATATATATATATATATATATATATATATATGTCGTACCTAGTAGCCAGAACTCACTTCTCAGCCTACTATTCAAGGCCCGATTTGCCTAATAAGCCAAGTTTTCCTGAATTAATATATTTACTATAATTTTTTTCTTATGAAATGATAAAGCAACCCTTTTCTCTATGTATGAGGTCAATTTTTTTTATTGGAGTTAAAATTAACGTAGATATATGACCGAACCTAACCAACCCTACCTAACCTAACCTAACCTATATTTATAGGTAAGGTTAGGTTAGGTAGCCAAAAAAAGCTAGGTTAGGTTAGGTTAGGTAGGTTAGGTAGACGAAAAAACATTAATTCATGAAAACTTGGCTTATTAGGCAAATCGGGCCTTGAATAGTAGGCTAAGAAGTGCGTTCTGGCTATTAGGTACGACATATATATATATATATATATATATATATATATATATATATATATATATATATATATATATATATATATATATATATATATATATATATATATATATATATATATATATATATATATATATATATATATATATATATATATATATATATATGAAACAGGAAATTTCCTGTTTCATTTTCCTCCGTGGTCTGACATTGTCACATTCTTAATCACGTGTTTATTTTCGTGATATACACACATATATATATATATATGCACCTGTGTGTCTATGGAGACATTTGAATATACTAGCAAGTACATATATATACGTGCGTATACTAGGCAGTCACTCGTATACTCTGAAAAGTAATATTCTCATAGTCTATCATATGACTACCAATGCTTGGTATTCAAGGAACAGCCCGGTAACACCATCACCCTTGACTGAGATGTTATTAAGGGTTCTAAACAGCTTCGTTTCGAACCGGCTCCAACGACCTATATATAGTCCGTCCTCCTAAGATTTCCCCAACGTTAAGAAACTGTCGTACTAAAACGCAAATTTATCCTAACCTACCAGAGGACCCAAAACAGAAAACGGGACAGTACGTCAATTTCGCGAGCCGCTTCTATTTCCTAGTACGACGATTTTTTTTGCCTTAGGTGGAGTATACGTCAAAATGCGACGTGCTATTAGCAGGACGAGTTTGGTACGTTACTGGTCATACTCCCGTTGATGTGTAAGTTTTGGTGCCAGGGAATGTGAGAACAGGATATGTAGATGCAAGATTCATTCATTTTCATTTCTTAAACTATACGTTTTGAATCATTATAGCGAGTTGTATATAATGATCCAGTGTTGGAGTTCTGTTAATGGTCATAGAAATGTTCCCTCTGACTTGTGTTGAGGACGCTTGCGGCCACAATGTGTTCAGTGCCTTCTGTCTCATACTTACCGTCCTATGATACCGTCAAAGTTCTGTGACACACGACTTCCGTCCAATAATACCGTCAATACCGTCTCACGCGACAAGCTGTCAACCTCTACTGCTACAAACCAAATTAACTTAATCACACAACACGGCATTTAGAGGATCTAAACCCATCCTTGACCGCTCGTTAAGATATTGTGCTGATGAATACAAAATTACCCAAAAGCCAATTAGAGAAAATTTACGATAACAAGGTTAAGATAATACTGTTGCTGATTAACTAAGCTGTTATCGTAATTCTCTCCAAATCATTGGGTCACGTGGGCCAATGTGGGTTACGGAAGACACATAACGCCAGGACACTGAGACGTTAAGAGGTTATCTTATCTTTTCGGGGCTTTAGTGTCCCCGCGGCCCGGTCCTCGACCAGGCCTTCACCCCCAGGAAGCAGCCCGTGACAGCTGACTAACACCCAGGTACCTATTTTACTGCTAGGTAACAGGGGCATAGGGTGAAAGAAACTCTGCCCATTGTTTCTCGCCGGCGCCATGGATCGAACCCGGGACCACAGGATCACAAGTCCAGTGTGCTGTTTGCTCGGCCGACCGGCTCCTGGGGATGGGGGGGGGGGGGAGCCGGTCCTATTTTGTCTACAACAAAAATTGGGTCGAACTTCTTCTACCTGCAATCTTTTAGGAACTTTTTTTTTAAGAAGCGTTCATTGCTACTTAAATGTTTTTTGTGAATGATTAACGTTTTTACATATTGAAAATGTAAGTGAAATTGGGATTTTAACTGTGGTCATGTGTATGGTATGGTGGCCAATGGTAGTGTTGTGTATAATAATAATGGTTGTGTGTGGTGTGAGGTGGTTGTTACAACTAGCTGGCGTTGTTGTAACAACGTCGTTGGCACCGCCCCGGGCAGTGCCTCATAGAGCCCCTCCAACCGCCCTCCGCTGCTCACTTTAGAGCTCTCCATATTACACGCATATATATAATATTTAGCATTGTAAATGTCAGGCCACGTCTGTGACAGAAAACAATAATAATATAAATAATAAAGAAAATTAAAAACTCTAGTGTACCTGCTTTACTTTCCTTGTTCCATCCTCCTCCTTCCCTCCTCTCTCATCTCCTTCTCTCCACTCCTTCCTACGCCCCTCTTCTTACCTCCCCCGTTTCCTCTCCTCTCCACCAGACGGGATATTGCTCCAGTGGAGTCTAGAGCTTTACGAGGTCGTAACTGTAGCCTCAGAGCACTGCTCTTTATGGAAATTTACCTTCGTAATATAAATTTAAATAATAACACTGCAAGAATACTTTAGTCTTCCCTTTACAAAGAGAATGTGGGTTAGTCTTGTACAGTACTCGTGTTCTTGTAAGTCCTGGGTTTATATCACCTGATTAACAAGGTTCATGTTGCTGCTTACATGGTGGTAATTTGGTCTGAACTGGTGAGGTCCGGCTGTACCGGTGAGGTCTGGCTGTACCACTGGTAGTAGTGAGGTCTGGCTGTACTGGTGAGGTCTGGCTGTACCACTGGTAGTAGTGAGGTCTGGCTGTACTGGTGAGGTCTGGCTGTACCACTGGTAGTAGTGAGGTCTGGCTGTACTGGTGAGGTCTGGCTGTACTGGTGAGGTCTGGCTGTACCACTGGTAGTAGTGAGGTCTGGCTGTACTGGTGAGGTCTGGCTGTACCACTGGTAGTA
>NC_091152.1:56172657-56257657 GCF_040958095.1 Procambarus clarkii | reverse complement strand
ACCGTCACAATATATATATATATATATATATATATATATATATATATATATATATATATATATATATATATATATATATATATATATATATATATATATATATATATATATATATATATATATATATATATATATATATATATATATATATATTATACATACACCTTAGCTATTATACATGGGTATTGAATGGAAGTAATTGTAGAAAGCCTATTGGAAAGCCTTTCATAAGAAAGAAAGTGAAACGCCATGCAACCTCTGAAGAGACAACTAACACAACACCCATACCCCCTATTAGACTTTTTTACAGGAACTTCTTTTCCACAGCTCATAAAACGGAGGAAAGGGTCCTGAAAGATATTGTCAGTAGAAACGTTATCCCTACAGACAAAAATCAGAATATACAACTGACGATTTACTATAAAACCACAAAAACGGCCAGCCTACTCATGAGAAACTCTCCAGACACAAAGCAGAACGCTTTAAAAGAGACCAACGTCGTCTATGCCTTCAAATGCCCACTTGGGGACTGTAAGGTCCAAAAAAAACAGTATATAGGCAAGACAACAACATCTCTTTCCAGGCGTTTAACGATGCATAAGCAACAGGGCTCCATTAAGGAACATATAATCTCTTCCCACAAACAAACCATCACCAGAGAAATCTTAGCAAACAACACAGAAATCATCGATAGATACAGGGATAGCAGGCGGCTTGACGTCTGCGAGGCACTACACATCAAGAAGTCAACACCAGCAATCAACAGCCAATTAATGCACAACTATATTCTACCCACTTCAAGACTCCGCTCCAATATAGAAGCATCAAGAAATATGGACCAATAGGCTTTCTACAATTACTTCCATTCAATACCCATTGTTTCGTGTTCTGTCTTGTGTTTGAATTTAATACCCATTCAATACCCATTGTTTCGTGTTCTGTCTTGTGTTGGAATTTAATACCCATTGAATACCCATTGTTGAAAGTGGGTATATATATATATATATATATATATATATATATATATATATATATATATATATATATATATATATATATATATATATATATATATATATATATATATATATATGTATATATATATGTATATATATATATATGTATATATATATATATATATATATATATATATATATATATATATATATATATATATATATATATATATATATATATATATATATACACACAGCTTGAGTGCAAGCCACTGACGCTGGTCCACTCAACGGCCGACCGTCTGGACCAACCCGTACTGCTAACATAACGTCGCATTTTGACGTATATTCCGCCTAAGGCCAAAAATCTGTCCCGTTCTCTGTTTTGGGTCCTCTGGTAGGTTAAGATAAGAGCACTTTAATACGACAGTTTCTTGACGTTGGGGCACCTTAGGACCTTAGGCTTACTGGAACAACATCAGAGATTATAATGGTCTTCGTTGTATTCCTATACTTGTGTATTTGAATTGTATCTGGGTTTATATATATATAACAATCATATTTTTAGTCCTCTTTACAATTGTATAATGTTTATGTCATTTATATACCCGGAATTAGAGTAATGTTTATTTCTAATTTAACATTTCAATTATTTAATTATTTATTATTTAATGTTTACAAGACTGCCTTCACACAGAACTATGAGGTGTACAAGCGGGAGTGAGTTTACCCCCTTGGGAAGTAAGGTATACTATAATGCCTTTGTACAGTATGCAATAATGCCAATGCAACATTGCCAACTACACACAGTGGTTATCAACAGGAGTGAAGTCTTCGAGCAGTCCCAGTGGCGCAGTGGTAAAACACTCACACGACGCTTCACTTCGCGAGTGATGTGGCCCGGGTTCTTATCCTGGCCGGGGAGGATTGACTAGGCGCCAACCCTTAACTGTAGCCTCTGTTCACCCAGCACAGAATAGGCACCTGGTTGTTAAACGATTTGGCGGGTCGTATTCTAGGTAAAAATTAGTATTAAGGACCTGCCCGTAACGCTATGCGAGCTATAGTGGCTGTACTAGAATGAAAAAATTGTATATATAAAATAAATATATAAAGTCTAGAGCAACAGCATAGAATCCAATATGAATTCTGCCAAATTTCAGGTCTGGTGTATTTCGCCTGTGAAGCAGGGAATGGTTCCATCAATATTTACTAGATGTGTCTTTAGTATAATGTTCTTCTCTTTAATGGAGACGATAGATTTATATTTGAAGAGAAAGGATCCCCTGATACAACCTTGTGTATTTTACAATAACTAATTATATTGCTGTTAATCCTATACACATACATGGTATGGGAGATGGTGGTACTCTACGAGGTAACATATAGAGAGCTACAGCTGTTAATCCTATACACATACATGGTATGGGAGATGGTGGTACTCTACGAGGTAACATATAGAGAGCTACAGCTGGTAATCCTATACACATACATGGTATGGGAGATGGTGGTACTCTACGAGGTAACATATAGAGAGCTACAGCTGGTAATCCTATACACATACATGGTATGGGAGATGGTGGTACTCTACGAGGTAACATATAGAGAGCTACAGCTGTTAATCCTATACACATACATGGTATGGGAGATGGTGGTACTCTACGAGGTAACATATAGAGAGCTACAGCTGGTAATCCTATACACATACATGGTATGGGAGATGGTGGTACTCTACGAGGTAACATATAGAGAGCTACAGCTGGTAATCCTATACACATACATGGTATGGGAGATGGTGGTACTCTGCGAGGTATGGGAGATGGTGGTACTCTACGAGGTAACATATAGAGAGCTACAGCCCACACTCGGTGTTTGTGTAAAGTAAACATTGGAAGACATGAGAGGTGTGACCACCAGCACGGCTCTCTAACATTACTGCGTCTTCAGTATGATGGTCACTGGAGCTCTGTGGCAGCCTCGGGACAATATTGGCATGTTGCAACATTATAGGTGGACTTGTGTTGCTGGCAGCCTCGGGACAATATTGTCATGTTGCAACATTATAGGTGGACTTGTGTTGCTGGGAGCCTCGGGACAATATTGGCATGTTGCAACATTATAGGTGGACTTGTGTTGCTGGGAGACTCGGGACAATATTGTCATGTTGCAACATTATAGGTGGACTTGTGTTGCTGGGAGCCTCGGGACAATATTGGCATGTTGCAACATTATAGGTGGACTTGTGTTGCTGGGAGCCTCGGGACAATATTGGCATGTTGCAACATTATAGGTGGACTTGTGTTGCTGGGAGCCTCGGGACAATATTGTCATGTTGCAACATTATAGGTGGACTTGTGTTGCTGGGAGCCTCGGGACAATATTGTCATGTTGCAACATTATAGGTGGACTTGTGTTGCTGGCAGCCTCGGGACAATATTGGCATGTTGCAACATTATAGGTGGACTTGTGTTGCTGGCAGCCTCGGGACAATATTGGCATGTTGCAACATTATAGGTGGACTTGTGTTGCTGGGAGCCTCGGGACAATATTGGCATGTTGCAACATTATAGGTGGACTTGTGTTGCTGGCAGCCTCGGGACAATATTGTCATGTTGCAACATTATAGGTGGACTTGTGTTGCTGGCAGCCTCGGGACAATATTGGCATGTTGCAACATTATAGGTGGACTTGTGTTGCTGGCAGCCTCGGGACAATATTGTCATGTTGCAACATTATAGGTGGACTTGTGTTGCTGGGAGCCTCGGGACAATATTGGCATGTTGCAACATTATAGTTGGACTTGTGTTGCAACATTATAGGTGGACTTGTGTTGCAGATAGAGACACACCCGCGCGCTCTATCTTGCCGCCACCACTCGTGAGAACACTTACTGATACTATCACAGTCCAGAGTCTCTCTCCAGTCTCTAACTGGACCACCCCCCCCCCCACGAGGGGGCCACGATTGTGAGACAATCCTGTTAAGGAAACACTCATACTCGTGTGCCCAACCACTTGGGCTGGACGGTATAGAGCGACGGTCTCGGTTCATGCAGGTCGGCGTTCAATCCCCGACCGTCCACAAGTGGTTGGGCACCATTCCTTTCCCTCCGTCCCATCCCAAATTCTTATCCTGACCCCTTCCAAGTGCTACATAGTCGTGGTGGCTTGGCACTTTTCCTTGATAGTTTCCCCTTCCCTCATACTCGTTCTCCATTCACTGTAGCTGTTTGGGATATCTTGAGGTTATCTTGAGATGATTTCGGGGCTTTAGTATTCCCGCGGCCCGGTCCTCGACCAGGCTTCCCCCAGGAAGCAGCCCGTGACAGCTGACTAACACCCAGGTACCTATTTTACTGCTAGGTAACAGGGGCATAGGTGAAAGAAACTCTGCCCATTGTTTCTCGCCGGAGCCCGGGATCACAGGATCACAAGTCCAGCGTGCTGTCCGCTCGGCCGACCGGCTTCAGGAAAGCAAGACTCTCTCTCCACTGCAGGACGGGGGAGGCAATTATCAAGAGAAAGCGGCAAGCCACCACGACTGTATAGCACTGGGAAGGGGTCAGGATAAGGATTAGGGATGGGACGGCGGGAAGGAATGGTGCCCAAGCACTTGGACGGTCGGGGATTGAACGCCGACCTGCATGAAGCGAGACCGTAGCTCTACCGTCCAGCCCAAAAATTAATGGAGGAACTAATGCTGGATATTGCTTGAGTTTCAGTATTTAGGTACGTACTTCAGTACGTACTCACACCTCAGTAGGTCATGTTCCCGGAGCCTCAACATCAGTATATAATGACAATACTGCTGGTGACTTAGCTCACCGGCTGAGTGGTCCGACCATTGGTTCTCGTGAGCTCATCGTTATATAATCACTGCTCCTGTTATGTTTGCTTCTCGCATTGTCTCGGTGCCTATTATGTTGTCTCTAAACCCCTTCACAACCTGGGCCAATCTCTTAGGCACGAAGAGCCCAGAGGGAAGTATAAATGCAATTATAGATGGTGTTATTACACTAGATTATTACTAGGGTCGGCTGCGTCAACCACGTACAATCAGTACCTGGTTAGAGCAAGTCTCGGAGCCTCTATAATCTGTCTATGGTGCTCCTTGTGCTGATAGTTTCAGGATATGGGTGTTGATGGGTGTCACAGTGATACCAACTTAGGAACACATGAAAACTGCAGTAGCTTTAGGAGCCTATTTTAGGTAGCTCCTTTTTCCCTCGTCTATCTGTTGTATACAATACATGTAGCTACTGTATTTTTATTAAATTAACTCTTGTTTATGTCTTACTTATTCTATCAGACAATTTATTTGACTCGTTAACAGCTCTATTGTCAAATCAATAGTTGCCTTTATAGTTATTAAATAGGATTTTAAATGGGTTATAACCATTATTGCAAGCTGATAATGTTTGGTCAACATTCATTACACGCCGAGACGAGTTGGACAATTCCATAACCCTTTTAGAGTGCTCCAAACATCCACTTGTGAACTCTCAATTCTCAAGAGAATATAATCCAAGCCATGCAAAAACATGGCTTAAGCCCAGCCTTGCAAAAACATGGCTTAAGCCCAGCCTTGCAAAAACATGGCTTAAGCCCAGCCTTGCAAAAACATGGCTTAAGCCCAGCCTTGCAAAAACATGGCTTAAGCCAAGCCTTGCAAAAACATGGCTTAAGCCCAGCCTTGCAAAAACATGGCTTAAGCCCAGCCTTGCAAAAACATGGCTTAAGCCAAGCCTTGCAAAAACATGGCTTAAGCCAAGCCATGCAAAAACATGGCCTAAGCCAAGCCATGCAAAAACATGGCCTAAGCCCAGCCCTGCACAAACATGGCCTAGGCCCAGCCCTGCACAAACATGGCCTAGGCCCAGCCCTGCACAAACAGGGCCTAGGCCCAGCCCTACACAAACAGGGCCTAGGCCCAGCCTTGCACAAACAGGGCCTAGGCCCAGCCCTGCACAAACAGGGCCTAGGCCCAGCCCTGCACAAACAGGGCCTAGGCCCAGCCTTGCACAAACAGGGCCTAGGCCCAGCCCTGCACAAACAGGGCCTAGGCCCAGCCCTGCACAAACATGGCCTAGGCCCAGCCCTGCACAAACAGGGTCTAGGCCCAGCCCTGCACAAACAGGGCCTAGGCCCAGCCCTGCACAAACAGGGCCTAGGCCCAGCCCTGCACAAAAAGAGGCTTAGGCCCAGCCCTGCACAAACAGGGCCTAGGCCCAGCCCTGCACAAACAGGGCCTAGGCCCAGCCCTGCAAAAACAGGGCCTAGGCCCAGCCCTGCACAAAAAGGGCCTAGGCCCAGCCCTGCACAAACAGGGCCTAGGCCCAGCCCTGCACAAACAGGGCCTAGGCCCAGCCCTGCACAAACAGGGCCTAGGCCCAGCTCTGCACAAACAGGGCCTAGGCCCTGCCTTGCACAAACAGGGCCTAGGCCCAGCCCTGCACAAACAGGGCCTAGGCCCAGCCCTGCACAAACAGGGCCTAGGCCCAGCCCTGCACAAACAGGGCCTAGGCCCAGCCCTGCACAAACAGGGCCTAGGCCCAGCCCTGCACAAACAGGGCCTAGGCCCAGCCCTGCACAAACAGGGCCTAGGCCCAGCCCTGCACAAACAGGGCCTAGGCCCAGCCCTGCAAAAACAGGGCCTAGGCCCAGCCCTGCAAAAACAGGGCCTAGGCCCAGCCCTGCAAAAACCCGGCCTAGGCCCAGCCCTGCAAAAACCGGGCCTAGGCCCAGCCCTGCAAAAACCGGGCCTAGGCCCAGCCCTGCAAAAACTGGGCCTAGGCCCAGCCCTGCAAAAACCGGGCCTAGGCCCAGCCCTGCAAAAACCGGGCCTAGGCCCAGCCCTGCAAAAACCGGGCCTAGGCCCAGCCCTGCAAAAACCGGGCCTAATAATTTTAGTTAGGAACAATGATGATGAATATGACTTTTTCTGTTGATTGATGGATAATTTTAGTTATGAAATGACAATGAAACATGAAGAACACGGATATTTTCTGATGACTAGGGAATAAGTTTAGTTATGAACAGTGTTGGAAAGATTCCTTTGACTATTTTTTGGTTGATTGGATAATAAGTTTAGTTGAGAAATGAGGAAAGTGACTATGTTTTAGTTGATTGGCGAAAGATTTTTAGTTAAGAAGTTACAAGAAAGGTTTGTCTCTGTAAATTTGGAACTGAATAAAGCGTAGATTTGTTTAAGAACGGGGTTGGTAGAACTATTAAGTTGACTACGAGAATTACTTTAACATAGTTTTGCAAATAAAAACTTGGTGACTAAAATTGTTGAGGGAACTGTATTGCAGTATAATATTATTAGACAAAGAACTAGTTAGTGAATGGAAGAAACAAATTGGTATAAAGAAACAAAGAACATAACAAAAATTGAGGTTAAGTAGGGGAATGAACACAGTGAACATACGGTGAACACAGAAAACATGTAAGAAAAAGTTAATGAATAGAGTGAACATGCAGGGAATATGAACTTATAGAGAATATGAAGACATGATAAGGAACATAGGGAATACAAGAATGAACACTGAACATGTGAAGAACAAGCTAAGAACATTGAGAACATGAATATTGAGTATAAAAGTTATACAGAGAACATATGATGTACATGAAAACATGACAAAGAACATAGTGAACATACGGGGAAAATGGTAGAAAAAATTTGAACTGAGCATGCTGTGAACATTTGTAGAACATGGAATGAACACAGAAAACATGGAAAAAATGTGAAGAACACAGCTGAATATAGAGAAAATATGCAAATACAGTATGATTATTGAAGGTTTGGATACGTTGGGGATGAGAATAGTAAGGTGATTACTCTGATAAACAGATAGGCTGGAGAGGGACTTGATCGGATATAATTATGTTCGATGATCTAAAACTGAGGAAATGGAGCTTGGCTAATGTCCAGATTAATTTTACTACGTTAGAAATAAGGTGATCTTAAATCTCAGGGTGATTTAGTTGGAAAATAAAGAACTTGTACAAAATGAACTAAGCTGGGGGGACAAGAGTTGAAACTTGATAACTGAACTGGTTTTTATTTACTATGTCTGAAAATGTAGTTGGGTGTTTAAATCTCAGGGGGATTTGGACTGATAGTAATGAATTTACAGGAGTAAACTTGGACAGAGGACAAGAGCTATAGTTTTATAATTGTTTTGATCTTATTTACTATGTCTGAAATACAGAGGGTAAAAATTTCAGGGAAATTGATGGGTTATTTACAAAGATACGAGAGAGAACTAAGGTGGGGACGAGAGCTGGAGCTCGTTAACTGTTTTGATCTTATTTATGATGCCTGAAATACAGAGGGTAAAAATTTCAGGGAAATTGATGGATTATTTACAAATATACGAGAGAGAACTAAGTTGGGGGACGAGAGCTGGAGCTCGATAACTGTTTTGATCTTATTTACGGTGTCTGAAATACAGAGGGTAGAAATTTCAGGGAATTTGATAAGATAATACCGAAGACACGAGAGGAAAGTAAGGCGGGGGATGAGAGCTGGAGCTCAGTAACTGACTTGATCTTATTTACTGTGTCTGAAATACAGAGGGTAAAAATTTCAGGGAATTTGATTAGGTTGACGAAGATGTGCGAGGGAACTAAGGTGGAGGACAAGAGCTGGAGCTCGGTAACTAAATTACTGTATTGAACTACGTTTGAAATATGAATATTTTTAAATTTTAGAGGGATTGGACTGTTAGTATTCATTATACGACAGGGGACTAAAGCGGGGATAGGAGCTGGAGCTCGATACCAAATTATTGTATTTTAATACGTTTGAAATAGCTGTGTTTTAAATCTCGAAGAAAATGATTGGATACTAAAGAAGATGTATTAGTAAAACTAAGGTGGGAACGTGAGCTAGTCCCTGACTTTGTTTATATATGTAAAACTGAATAGTTTAATGAAAAGGAACTATGAATGAACAATATGAAGGAGAGGGACGGTCCAGTTATTATTATGGAGAAGATAAGATAAGATTATCGAGGTGACCTGCATGCGGCGTCTGGCTGACGGTCTAAAGTAAACACATGTGGGCCACAGATTGTGAGGTAAGGGGGTGAGGTATGAGCGGGAGACAGTGAAATGATTCAGATATACTAGTTTCTAGGTAAGAATCCCATGAGAACTTTTAACAAAAGTCGTATGACATTATTTCATGATAAGAACTTTAACAAACTTCTAAAGTCTCGGAAATTATTTTCATCATAAGAACTTTAACAAACTCGTATGACATTATTTTCATCATAAGAACTTTTAACAAACTTCTAAAATCTCGGAAATTACTCACTCATAAGAAATCCTTAATCCCAAATCTGTGACTCCCCAAATTCACCTGAAACCCCCCAAGCGCTACACGGGATTTTTTCCCCCAGAAAAAAAAAATCCTTTGTGGCGCTTACCCCCTACTACTGACGAGCTTATGAGGACGAGCTTATGAGGACGTGTTTTATGAGGACGAGCTTATGAGGACGTGTCTTATGAGGACGAGCTTATGAGGACGTGTCTTATGAGGACGAGCTTATGAGGACGTGTTTTATGAGGACGAGCTTATGAGGACGTGTTTTATGAGGACGAGCTTATGAGGACGTGATTTATGAGGACGAGCTTATGAGGACGTGTTTTATGAGGACGAGCTTATGAGGACGTGTCTTATGAGGACGAGCTTATGAGGACGTGATTTATGAGGACGAGCTTATGAGGACGTGTTTCATGACGACGAGCTTATGAGGACGTGTCTTATGAGGACGCGTCTTATGAGGACGAGTTTATGAGGATGTGTCTTATGAGGACGAGCTTATGAGGACGTGCTTTTCAGGAAGGACTGAATTACATGCTTTAAAATTACGTGGGAGAAATCTTTAGGGAAGATGCGCATGGAAAACACAACACGAGTGGTGCGTTTGGCAGATGTTCTGAGGAGAAACAGTGATGAAACACCACCTCTCTTCCAGTGGTTGGTTAAGTGTGCTCATTCGCATCTTGAGAGGAAGACCCGAGCCCTTTACTTCCGCGGGTCGAGTCACAGCCCGTCCTCATAAACAAAGGCCAAGTAGTCATTAATCTAGCCGTTAAACTCCCTGTTTACGAACATAAAACACTTTACACGCGACTCACACCCCAACCCGTCGTCACACTTCAACCCGTTTTCACACTAGGCTGGTTAAACCAGCGGCCGTCCTCTCAAGACGCATTCATCAAAGTACAAAACAATATTCTTTTATTCAGGTAAAAGTATATACATAGTGGATGAGTTACAGACATAATGTTGAATTTATAGATAGAACTAGTACATACAATACCTAAAGCCACTAATACGCACAGCGTTTCGGGCCACTACAATCAATTTTAACAAACTGTGTATTAAAAATTGGTTTGTTCGCATATATAAATTAATATTATAAACATAAAAATTCTATGAATAGTTAGGCGTAGGTTAGATGTTTAGGTTCTGTTGGCGATTATTTCAACCCGTCCTCGACTCAAGTCCATTACATTCAGTGGTCAACCCCACAGACGCATTCATAAATTTTAATATGCTGTTCATTCGAAACGGGAATTTTCTCAAGTATAAATTAATATTATAATATATTAGCATATTGTGCATATATAGGCATAGGTTAGGTTAGGTTAGGTGTTTAGGTTCTGTTGGCGATTATTTGTATTTGTAGTACGTGGGTGAAGCATTTATAGCGTTGTGATTCGAACAAAATTCGTCAGTGAAACACTTGTTCCGGATATGTTCGAACGTCAGCAGTTGTGAGTCGTGAGTAAACCGCTTTTCATTCATAAACAGGGGGTTTGGCGGGTGCATGGAATCACTTTTGGATCTTTGTTTGAAGGACGGGCTGCTACCAGTGCTTTCCTGGCGTTATCTGTTCGAATCACACCCGTAAATGCTTCCCGCCAATAATTTCCAGTAGAACCTAAACAACACAACATAACCTAACCCATAATTAACTATTCACCAAGTTATAATATATAAACACATATATATATATATATATATATATATATATATATATATATATATATATATATATATATATATATATATATATATATGTCGTACCTAGTAGCCAGAACTCACTTCTCAGCCTACTATTCAAGGCCCGATTTGCCTAATAAGCCAAGTTTTCCTGAATTAATATATTTACTATTATTTTTTTCTTATGAAATGATAAAGCAACCCTTTTCTCCATGTATGAGGTCAATTTTTTTTTATTGGAGTTAAAATTAACGTAGATATATGGCCGAGCCTAACCAACCCTACCTAACCTAACCTAACCTATATTTATAGGTAAGGTTAGGTTAGGTAGCCAAAAAAAGCTAGGTTAGGTTAGGTTAGGTAGGTTAGGTAGACGAAAAAACATTAATTCATGAAAACTTGGCTTATTAGGCAAATCGGGCCTTGAATAGTAGGCTGAGAAGTGCGTTCTGGCTATTAGGTACGACATATATATATATATATATATATATATATATATATATATAGACATATGTCGTACCTAGTAGCCAGAACTCACTTCTCAGCCTACTATTCAAGGCCCGATTTGCCTAATAAGCCAAGTTTTCCTGAATTAATTTATTTACTATAATTTTTTTCTTATGAAATGATAAAGCTACCCTTTTCACTATGTATGAGGTCAATTTTTTTTTATTGGAGTTAAAATTAACGTAGATATATGACCGAACCTAACCAACCCTACCTAACCTAACCTAACCTATATATATAGGTAAGGTTAGGTTAGGTTGCCAAAAAAAGCTAGGTTAGGTTAGGTTAGGTAGGTTAGGTAGACGAAAAAACATTAATTCATGAAAACTTGGCTTATTAGGCAAATCGGGCCTTGCATAGTAGGCTGAGAAGTGAGTTCTGGTTACTAGGTACGACATATATATATATATATATATATATATATATATATATATATATATATATATATATATATATATATATATATATATATATATATATATATAAATATATATGTGTGTGTATATCACGAAAATAAACACGTGATTAAGAATGTGACAATGTCAGACCACGGAGGAAAAATGAAACAGGAAATTTCCTTAAGTACTTTCGTATATTAAATACATCTTCAGAAGGACCTTCTGAAGATGTATTTAATATACGAAAGTACTTAAGGAAATTTCCTGTTTCATTTTTCCTCCGTGGTCTGACATTGTCATATATATATATATATATATATATATATATATATATATATATATATATATATATATATATATATATATATATATATATATATATATATATATATATATATATATATATATATATATATATATATATATATATATATATATATATATATATATATATATACTGAAGGGAAGAGCAGGCTCAATCTCTTGAAGGAGATTATCGTCACAATATATATATATATATATATATATATATATATATATATATATATATATATATGTATATATATATATATATATATATATATATATATATATATATATATATAACACTGATCATTTTATGCGGAAAATCCACAGAGAAATATGAAAGGAGGTGAACGTTTCGGCTTTGTTAAAGCCTTTGTCAACACCAGACTGACTAAGGAGAAGGGAGAAGGGGAGGATATATAGGCCGACACCTGACCAACCCATCCCTAGGGTTGGTCAGGTGTAATTAACCAAAAAAGGTAAAGCTTAGCTTAGAATGGTCAAAGAGGATTAAGCGGTCAGAGAATATGGATGAAAGATTAAAGAAAAGCCTCATGAACACACAATATATGAATATACAATTATAATGAGACATTGTAAGCCTCTCTATCAAAGTTGTTTCTTAAACTGTTGTGCAATATTATAACTTAAAAATGGATCAAGTTTGTACATTCCAGTACTAACATTAAGAAGATTTGGACACTGACTGATTAGAGCAGACTCAATCAAATTCCGTTCCACGAAATCCCCACAATTGGTAATGCTTTTTGCCCCATTCCAGTTAATATTGTGATCGCATAAACTCGTATGTAGATACAATGCATTAGACGTTTGGGCAGTTCTTATACTATAAGCATGTTGTGACAACCGCAATTGTAAGGACTTTCCTGTTTGTCCAAGGTACACAGAATCACAATCATTGCAGGGAATCGAATACACACAACCTGCTGTATCAGGGGAGTTTTTTATTAAATTGGATTTGATCGTACTATTAGTAAACACCAAATTTATATTAAGTTTCTTAAAAATCAGAGACAATTTTTCAAGTCCACTCGCATAAGGTACCACCAATGAGTTAATAATTTTTGGTTTCGCCTTAGGGACGTGATTATAAAACGTACGCTTGGCTTGTACAAACGAGAAATCCAAAAACCTCTTAGGATATTGTAAACTCTTCCCAATTTCATATATTTTAGCAATCTCTTCATCAAAAAACTCAGGGCTGCAAATCCTCAAAGCTCGTAGAAACATTCCTGAAAATACTGCCTGTTTAACTTTACTATGATGATTCGAATAAAAATGAACATACGACCCCACGTTGGTAGGTTTCCTATACACATTAAATTTGAACTTTCTAGTGACTCTATGAATCATAATGTCCAAAAACGGAAGAGTACCATTTTCCTCAGTTTCACAAGTGAATTTTATTGAAGGTACCAAAGAATTGAGTTCATTAAGAAAAACTATCTGGTCTTTGTTGCACGGCCATAAGCACAAAATATCATCAACATACCTAAACCAAACTACATTAGCCGGGATAATCCTGGATAAGATTTTTGTTTCAAAGAATTCCATATACAAATTGCTTAAAACTGGGGACAGGGGATTGCCCATCGCCATACCAAATGTTTGTTTGAAAAAATTTTCCATTAAAACTAAAATAATTGTCTTTTATACACAATTTAATAAGTTCCAATACTTTATTGGAACTTAACAACTTTGATAGAGAGGCTTACAATGTCTCATTATAATTGTATATTCATATATTGTGTGTTCATGAGGCTTTTCTTTAATCTTTCATCCATATTCTCTGACCGCTTAATCCTCTTTGACCATTCTAAGCTAAGCTTTACCTTTTTTGGTTAATTACACCTGACCAACCCTAGGGATGGGTTGGTCAGGTGTCGGCCTATATATCCTCCCCTTCTCCCTTCTCCTTAGTCAGTCTGGTGTTGACAAAGGCTTTAACAAAGCCGAAACGTTCACCTCCTTTCATATTTCTCTGTGGATTTTCTGCATATATATATATATATATATATATATATATATATATATATATATATATATATATATATATATATATATATATATATATATATATATATATATGTCGTACCTAGTAGCCAGAACGCACTTCTCAGCCTACTATGCAAGGCCCGATTTGCCTAATAAGCCAAGTTTTCCAGAATTAATATATTTTCTCTAATTTTTTTCTAATGAAATGATAAAGCTACCCATTTCATTATGTATGAGGTAAATTTTATTTTATTGGAGTTAAAATTAACGTAGATATATGACCGAACCTAACCACCCCTACCTAACCTAACCTAATCTATCTTTATAGGTTAGGTTAGGTTAGGTAGCCGAAAAAGTTATGTTAGGTTAGGTTAGGTAGTCGAAAAAAACATTAATTCAAGAAAACTTGGCTTATTGGGCAAATCGGGCCTTGCATAGTAGGCTGAGAAGTGCGTTCTGGCTACTAGGTACGACATATATATATATATATATATATATATATATATATATATATATATATATATATATATATATATGTTTATATATATACGACATGAATAAGTTTTCATGAATTAATGTTTTTTCAACTACCTAACCTACCTAACCTAACCTAACCTAACTTTTTCGGCTCCCTAACCTAACCTAACCTATAAAGATAGGTTAGGTTAGGTTAGGTAGGGTTGGTTAGGTTCGGTCATATATCTACGTTAATTTCAACTCCAATAAAAAAAAATTGACCTCATACATAATGAAATGGGTAGCTTTATCATTTCATAAGAAAAAAAATTGAGAAAATATATTTATTCATGAAAACTTGGCTTATTAGGCAAATTGGGCCTTGCATAGTAGGCTGAGAAGTGCGTTCTGGCTACTAGGTACGACATATATATATATATATATATATATATATATATATATATATATATATATATATATATATATATATATATATATATATATATATATATATATATATATATATATATATATATATATATATATATATATATATATATATATATATATGAGGTCGTGCACGGCTTGTGCACGGGTGGTCACCAAAACCGGAGGAGAAACTTTATCACTTTCTTGAACCTCTGCTGGAACATATTCAAAGATGGGATTATCCATATATATATATATATATATATATATATATATATATATATATATATATATATATATATATATATATATATATATATATATATATATATATATATATATGTCGTATATATATGTTTATATATATACGACATGAATAAGTTTTCATGAATTAATGTTTTTTCAACTACCTAACCTACCTAACCTAACCTAACTTTTTCGGCTCCCTAACCTAACCTAACCTATAAAGATAGGTTAGGTTAGGTTAGGGAGGGTTGGTTAGGTTCGGTCATATATCTACGTTAATTTTAACTCCAATAAAAAAAAATTGACCTCATACATAATGAAATGGGTAGCTTTATCATTTCATAAGAAAAAAATTTGAGAAAATATATTTATTCATGAAAACTTGGCTTATTAGGCAAATTGGGCCTTGCATAGTAGGCTGAGAAGTGCATTCTGGCTACTAGCTACGACATATATATATATATATATATATATATATATATATATATATTGTGACGATAATCTCCTTCAAGAGATTGAGCCTGCTCTTCCCTCCAAAATACGTCGCTACAAATCTATACAAAACTACTATGGAAGAAATATTCAACAACGACAACAACATCTCCAAGGTTTGCCAGAGAGCAAAACGTATGCAGCCAGGAACACCTGCTCCACCTCAAACCGCCAAACTACCTGTCTTGTCGCCTGCTCCTCGCTGATTGGCTGCGGGTCCAGCTGCAACTGCACTCCACCCACCATACTACTTGATGTCTGAGGCCGCCACGACCTCAGTCTTCAGAATATCCCGTGCTTTCGACAAGTTAACACATCTCGTTGGTAGACTAAGCCCCAGGCTTACGTGTGCTAAGAGAGGTGATAGCTTGAAGCCAATATTCCTGCACCTATTTACTTTGTTTGCCATACACTTGTTATTTGCTCACTTGTCTTAACGTAACTTTTCATTTTGCCATTTGATTATTCTTATTACTTTGATTTGATTGATTTTATTATACGAATTTGTATGTCCATTTTATTCATGTTTTGCTTCCTTTAACGTAATTAAAATTTCATTGTTAAAATTTACTTGTGTTTTGTGTGTCTTCTCCTTACCTTACCACAGACGAAGTTCCAGATTTTCTATTTTTTTTTCTATATGTGACAAGGCCATACCCCTAGCTTTTGAACAGCCGAACACCAACGCGTTACCGTCACATATTATATGGGGGCCTGTCCTAGGAGCTTCACTCAGGTACTGGTGCCAAGTGGTAATTAATGGTAAGCGTATTTAACTTTGTTAACGTAGCTTTTACTATTTTTCATATTCAATTTCATTTTTTATATGGTGCGGTGTATTGTGCGTTACGAGAGTAACATATGGTGAAGGTGAGACAACTTTGGATTACGTGGTGACTGTAGGCCGCAGTCATACTCTTAATTGGTAATCTCTCCCTCCGTGTTATTACTCGTGTTTACCATCTTTGTCCCTTGGATATTTCTCATTTTTGACAGATCATCATATTGGTACCCTGGTACTGTGGTCTGCCCCGGGTCAAGTGCACCTAATCTTCTGCAATCTGACTGTAGGAGGACAAAGAGGGCCATAGTTCCTCTAGCTCGAACTTTAGTTGCTGAATTGGGACCTCAGCAGCAGTTCTCGTCACCAGTTGACACCTCGCACCCCTACACGTCAGTCAGAGATGATGATACATACAACGGTAGGGAATTAGCTTACTTTTTCAGAGCACAAAAGTTCGCTAATTCTGTAAATATCATATTAAATTCCAGTAGGGAAAACTTGCTTTATGTCCTATAGAGACTCGGCAAGGTATGCCTATATACTTGGACTACCAATTTTACTTTTGAGGCAATTAACTGTTTCATTTGTTTTCGAAACTCTGTTTCATTTGTTAGTAGGATTTTCTTGCCCTTATCCTCTTACATGAGTACCGGGTACAAGATTTCCTGCGCCCTTGATTTAAATTAATCATTTAACACCTTGTACTTAACTTTAATTGTTAAAGATCCCACAGGATAGGTACCAGTTGCCACGTTGTCCTGTTTCTGACATTCACTATAACTGAATATTCGTTGTACATTTATTTGCTAACTTCACCATGTTTCGTCTCCAAGCTTTCCGTGCAGATCCAGCAGGTAAAATAGGGACTTTAAGTCGTGCCAAGAGAACTGAATTACAAACTCTTGCACATGAGTATCAACTAGAAGTTCCCTACCAAGCCAACAAAAATGACCTACACAACCTGTTGCTGGATCATTTCTTAGAGCAAGGTAAGATAGACTCTGAAACTCATGAAACTTACTATATTGCAGATAAAACTGACTTGGCAACGATGAAACTCAAACTAGAGATGGCCAAGATTGAACGTGAGCAGCAAAAAGAAGCGGCTGCCATACGAAGGGAAGAACAAGAACGAGAAATCACCCTCAGAGAACGTGAAACTGCCTTGAGGAAGGAAGAACACGAACGAGAAATCGCCCTCAAGGAACGTGAACTCGCCCTCCAGGAACGTGAGGTTGCAATGCTCCAGGAACGGGAACGAGTACAGCTTGAAACAAAACGACGCGAGTTGGAGATGCAACGTGAACATGACAAGCAACAAGCGACTCTGGCTCTAGAGTGTCGTCAACGAGAATACACGTTGGAAACTTCACACCTCGCTCAACGCCAGCAAGCTACTGCCAATCTTCCCATCAGTTTTAATATATCACATGCAAGTAAGTTAATGCCATCCTTTGTAGAAGCAGAAGTTGATGTGTTTTTCACCACCTTTGAAACCCTTGCTAATCAACTCAGTTGGTCTGTCGACCAATGGGCCACACTTCTCAGAGTCCATCTTACAGGTAGAGCTGCAGTCACACTCAGTACTTTGGCGTCTGAGAATGACTACCAGACTCTGAAACAAGCAGTGTTGGACGCCTACCTCCTCTCCACAGAAAGTTATCGAAGGAAATTCCGTGACCACCTGAAGGCAAGTACCACTACCTTCCTCGAGTTTGCTAACACAAAACGGAGATATTTCATGAAATGGCTGGAAGCAGCACATTTCTCTACTTTTACAGAACTCGTCAACCTGATGCTAGTTGAAGAATTCTTGAGGCGTGTGCCGCCTCCTGTCCGTCTCTACTTAGCAGATAAAGAAGAAACCGACTACCTGAAGTGTGCTAAGTCGGCTGACACTTACAGCCTCATCCACCGGCTGACACCCGAACCATCCTCCAGTAAGAAGTCGTGGTACAGTTACGAGAAAGTGAACACCGATCAAGCTGGCTCGCAATTGTACTGCAAGTATTGTAGACTCTATGGACATACCATAGACAAGTGTGGTAAGTCTCAATACAAGGGAACCACTGACCCACAGAAACCCAAACCAACTCCTCCTAAGTCCGGTAAGCCTGTGATGAATGTTGGTGTTAATGTTAATGATCTTTCTCTTTTCAGTAACCACCTGTATACTGGAACTGTCTCTGCCAACGGTTCAAATCCGGAGGGACGTTTCAAATTGAAGATCTTGAGGGACACAGCGGCTCTTCAATCGATCATCTTGAAGTCAGCTGTGCCTAACATCGCCTACACCGGAGAAACTGTCTTCATCACTGACCTCACTGCTACCACTCCATTCCCTCTCGCCAGAGTCCACCTGGATTGTCCCTACGTGAACGGAGAAGTCCAAGTCGCCGTCAGGGAAAAGCCTTTTCCCATGCCTGGAGTGCAACTTCTCCTAGGCATCGACTTGGCAGAAGACCTGCAACCGACCAACCTGATCGTCATGGACAAACCCCAGGTGTGTAACTCTGTGCCAATAAACCCTATTCTAGCGTATGTTCCAGCAGAGGTTCAAGAGAGTGATGAAGTTTCTCCTCCGGTTCTCGTGACCACCCGTGCACAAGCCGCACGTCCACAGCCAGCTGACTCTACTGCTACCGCTGTCCCTCAAGACCCTCAGAAACTACCCCCGCATCTGACCAAGTTTGGAGTTCCGTAAGTTGCAGAGGGAAGATCTTACTTTAACACCATTGTTTTTCCAGGCTGAGACTCAACCCGACAGTATTCCTGGGTTCTTCCTAGAGAACGACTTGCTCTACCGCAGATATAGACCCAGTAAACTGAAGGAGGAGGACGATTGGGCCAACATCGAACAACTTGTGATTCCTACCAGCCTGCGGCCCACTATTCTACACCTGGCCCACGGAGCACTCTCCCACTACGGATTCAACAAGACTTACCATGGAATTCGTCAAGACTACTACTGGCCAGGTATGGTAAATAGCGTCAAACAGTGTCATACATGTCAGATGGCAGGCAAACCGAACATCTCCATTCCCAGAGCGCCACTGATTCTCATACAGGTGCCTGCGGAACCTTTCCACAGACTTATAATAGACTGTGTTGGTCCTTTACCTCGGACCAGTTCAGGTAACGCCTATATCTTAACCATCCTGTGTCCTACCACCAGATTTCCCATAGCAGTTCCAGTGAAGAACATCACGGCTGCTACGGTTGTAAAACATCTATTGAAGATCTTCACTCAATACGGATTTCCCAGGGAGATTCAGAGCGACTGTGGTACCAACTTCACCAGTGATCTCTTCAAAAGGACACTGGAGGAGTTCAACATCAAACAGGTATTGTCCAGCCCCTATCATCCTGCTTCACAGGGTTCTCTTGAACGTAGTCATCAGACTATCAAAGCACTCTTGAAAAAGTTTTGTAGTGAAACCTCTAAGGACTGGGATAAGCAAATCGACCTTATAATGTGTATTTACAGAAGTCTTCCCAATGAGTCCCTAGGAGTATCTCCTTATGAGATGCTCTACGGCCATAAGTGCCGTACTCCCCTTAAGGCTTTCAAAGACTCTCTCCGAGATGCCACCTTCAGTGAGCATCAGAATGTGCCCCAGTTTCTTCAAAACCTTCAACACATTCTAGAGAGAGTCCACCGTTTTGCCCATGATAATCTATTGAAAGCCCAGGAGAGGATGAAGACTCATTACGACCAGACCAGCAAAGTAAGAAAATTTAAGCCAGGAGACTTCATTCTAGCATACTTCCCTATCCCAGGTTCACCTTTACAAAACAGATTTTCAGGACCCTACCGCGTCCAAGAGTGCAGAAATAACAACAACTACGTTATAGAGACTCCAGATAGGCGGCAGAAGACCCAGCTGTACCACGTCAACCTCCTGAAGCAATATAATGGTACTCCTCCCACTGTCCTGATTAACTGTTCTACCTTCACAGAACCCTACATCCACAGTGAGACCTTCCCAGCTTCTCCTCCCGAAAGCACTGACAAGGAGTCAGCGCTTTCTAATTCCGAAATCCTTAATGATCTTCCCAAATACTTTCAGGATAATAATAGTGCTCCTTTGCCATATTCTAATTCCACTCTCACCTCGTCAGATAAGCCCTTCATCCTCCATGTCGACGCCAGTGGTACCGACGTTGGTGTCGTGATGCAGCAACGAGGCGAGGAGAATACACCTGTCAGCGACTACTGCTACAAGGAACTACGGAACAATTGGCAAGGAGCTACTCTTCATCATCCTGAAGCTCCAGCACTTCACTCCACACCTGAAAAGTGCTTGGTCTACCATCAACACGGACCACACCACCCTACACCTCCTGTAGCACGCCCACTTCTCAACTCAACGTCTTCTACTATGGGCTTGATAACTGCAGAAATTCAACCTGGAGACACGCTATACCAATATTCCGACAACACCATAGCCGATGCCCTCTCCAGAGTTTATGAAGTAGAAGCGACTCCATCTATTACTCCACCACATAACGACGTACTTCTTCCAGAACCGCAGGCTTCGGGGGAGAGTTGTGACGATAATCTCCTTCAAGAGATTGAGCCTGCTCTTCCCTCCAAAATACGTCGCTACAAATCTATACAAAAGTACTATGGAAGAAATATTCAACAACGACAACAACATCTCCAAGGTTTGCCAGAGAGCAAAACGTATTCAGCCAGGAACACCTGCTCCACCTCAAACCGCCAAACTACCTGTCTTGTCGCCTGCTCCTCGCTGATTGGCTGCGGGTCCAGCTGCAACTGCACTCCACCCACCATACTACTTGATGTCTGAGGCCTCCACGACCTCAGTCTTCAGAATATCCCGTGCTTTCGACAAGTTAACACGTCTCGTTGGTAGACTAAGCCCCAGGCTTACGTGTGCTAAGAGAAGTGATAGCTTGAAGCCAATATTCCTGCACCTATTTACTTTGTTTGCCATACACTTGTTATTTGCTCACTTGTCTTAACGTAACTTTTCATTTTGCCATTTGATTATTCTTATTACTTTGATTTGATTGATTTTATTATACGAGTTTGTATGTCCATTTTATTCATGTTTTGCTTCCTTTAACGTAATTAAAATTTCATTGTTAAAATTTACTTGTGTTTTGTGTGTCTTCTCCTTACCTTACCACAGACGAAGTTCCAGATTTTCTATTTTTTTTTCTATATGTGACGAGGCCATACCCCTAGCTTTTGAACAGCCGAACACACACGCGTTACCGTCACAATATATATATATATATATATATATATATATATATATATATATATATATATATATATATATATATATATATATATATATATATATATATATATATATATTACTATAAAATTATATTTGAGAAAAGGCCGATTTTCAGTACAAGACACGTTAAAATGATAAATGTTTACTTGGTGGGCGGCCGATTGAACCAGGAAGGCTGAGTTGTTGGAGCAGTGAGTCATTAGGTGCTGTGCTGTGCTGTGACGGACATACAAAAAGATTATCTGGAAAATTTCACCGTTTTTAATGGATAATTGAAACAAGAGTTTCAATTATCAGCAAATTTCAATTTCGAGCAAAGTGACAAACTGAGACCGGAGGTTATATTAACACCTAATTGTGTACAGTACCATTATAATGTTATTAAAGGGTGCAGGTACCATAATTACTCCACCGTTGTTTGGACGTGTGCTAGGAGTGAACTAAAGTTTCATTAAGTAATGTGTGAGAAACACCAGGGCAGAACACGCGGTAACTGCTGTACGCGGCGAAGGACTTACTCGGGATAGTTTAGTGATTTACAGGAAATATTAGACGAAGGTAAGCCATAACCGCTGTGGCAAAATTACGTGCGTGTCGGTGCCTCTTAATTCTTTCGTGCAGTGTTTCTCGTCTTGTGCTGAAATATTACGGCGGCTTGATATATTTGTGTGAGCGTGTCGCTGGCAACGCTGTCAACCACTTGTCCTGCCTCGCCTCACTACACCAGCTACTCCAGCGCCTCGTCCGTCAAGACGAGCTACTCCAGCGCCTCGTCCGTCAAGACGAGGTACTCCAGCGCCTCGTCCGTCAAGACGAGGTACTCCAGCGCCTCGTCCGTCAAGACGAGGTACTCCAGCGCCTCGTCCGTCAAGACGAGCTACTCCAGCGCCTCGTCCGTCAAGACGAGCTACTCCAGCGCCTCGTTCGTCAAGACGAGCTACTCCAGTGCCTCGTCCGTCAAGACGAGGTACTCCAGCGCCTCGTCCGTCAAGACGAGGTACTCCAGCGCCTCGTCCGTCAAGACGAGGTACTCCAGCGCCTCGTCCGTCAAGACGAGGTACTCCAGCGCCTCGTCCGTCAAGACGAGGTACTCCAGCGCCTCGTCCGTCAAGACGAGGTACTCCAGCGCCTCGTCCGTCAAGACGAGGTACTCCAGCGCCTCGTCCGTCAAGACGAGCTACTCCAGCGCCTCGTCCGTCAAGACGAGGTACTCCAGCGCCTCGTCCGTCAAGACGAGCTACTCTAGCGCCTCGTCCGTCAAGACGAGCTACTCCAGCGTCTCGTCCGTCGAGGTAAACAACACGTTGATGATCAAACATCACCTTTACCTGCGTTGCTTATATATGTGGGTTAAAATATGATTATTAATGTGTTACATCAGAGTTTTAATGTATTAAAACTTGTCAAAAATAATATAAATAATTCTCGTGACATTTCAGGTAAGTCATCGAGGGACAGACATCCACCAATCTTGAAGGTAAGTAACAATTTCCCAGTTTCCATTGTTGCCATATAATGATGTATGGTAATTAATCACACCTAAGGGAAAGTCGGACAACAAAGTCACTTCATAAACAAAGACAAGGCTGTGACGTCGAGGGTGACCGTCCGGGGGACAACGTCACCAGACACACAATGTCTCTGGTCACTATAGTGTCAGTGTATGCTGGGCTTATCAGGGGGAAAAGGGAGGGTCGACAAGCGTCGAGTCCCAGAAATCGTAGTTGTAGGGGGTAAAGGGGCCCCAGAGTGAACGATTCCTGGGGTACAGTCCTGTGTACTGGGTGTGTGGAGGCGCACGTGTCGCCAGAACTACGTCCAGCAAGCACTAACAAGCTGCCTGGCCAACCAGCAGTGATCTGGCCGGACAGTTTTCGTGAAGGACTGAGCAGGAGGTCCCTGTAGACCAGTCTGGTGAAGGGAACACCAACACACGCAACAGGGTAAACCCCTGTTGACCGACCACCTGTTAATTTGTTTGGTCTCTCAGGAATCTGAAGTATTGGCAAACAGTTACTTTGTTATAAGCTTCTAAGTGTAAAGTAAGAACTAACTGTAAACTTGTTCCCAGAGGAACACAATGTGGAATAATGGATAATTCTCCTAATTGTATAACACCAAAACTGCGGCAATTATATACAATGAAGGAGATGTAGCAAACTGCGAAGTTCTCTAAGGTTACAGTTCCTCCAGAGGTGACTGTTACTGCTGGTGGGTGTAGTGACTGGTGAGGGTGTTGAGGAGAGCAGAGGTGACTGTTACTGCTGGTGGGTGTAGTGAGTGGTGAGGGTGATGAGGAGAGCAGAGGTGACTGTCACTGCTGGTGGGTGTAGTGACTGGTGAGGGTGTTGAGGAGAGCAGAGGTGACTGTTACTGCTGGTGGGTGTAGTGAGTGGTGAGGGTGATGAGGAGAACAGAGGTGACTGTCACTGCTGGTGGGTGTAGTGACTGGTGAGGGTGTTGAGGAGAGCAGAGGTGACTGTTACTGCTAGTGGGTGTAGTGACTGGTGAGGGTGTTGAGGAGAGCAGAGGTGACTGTCACTGCTGGTGGGTGTAGTGACTGGTGAGGGTGTTGAGGAGAGCAGAGGTGACTGTCACTGCTGGTGGGTGTAGTGACTAGTGAGGGTGTTGAGGAGAGCAGAGGTGACTGTTACTGCTAGTGGGTGTAGTGACTGGGGAGGGTGTTGAGGAGAGCAGAGGTGACTGTTACTGCTGGTGGGTGTAGTGACTGGTGAGGGTGTTGAGGAGAGCAGAGGTGACTGTTACTGCTAGTGGGTGTAGTGACTGGTGAGGGTGTTGAGGAGAGCAGAGGTGACTGTCACTGCTGGTGGGTGTAGTGACTGGTGAGGGTGTTGAGGAGAGCAGAGGTGACTGTTACTGCTGGTGGGTGTAGTGACTGGTGAGGGTGTTGAGGAGAGCAGAGGTGACTGGTGCTGCTGGTGGGTGTAGTGACTAGTGAGGGTGTTAAGAAGAGCAGAGGTGACTGGTGCTGCTGGTGGGTGTAGTGACTGGTGAGGGTGTTAAGGAGAGCAGAGGTGACTGGTGCTGCTGGTGGGTGTAGTGACTGGTGAGGGTGTTGAGGAGAGCAGAGGTGACTGTCACTGATGGTGGGTGTAGTGACTGGTGAGGGTGTTGAGGAGAGCAGAGGTGACTGTCACTGCTGGTGAGTGTAGTGACTGGTGAGGGTGTTGTGGAGAGCAGAAGTGACTGCTGGTGGGTGTAGTGACTGGTGAGGGTGTTAAGGAGAGCAGAGGTGACTGGTGCTGCTGGTGGGTGTAGTGACTGGTGAGGGTGTTAAGAAGAGCAGAGGTGACTGGTGCTGCTGGTGGGTGTAGTGACTGGTGAGGGTGTTAAGGAGAGCAGAGGTGACTGGTGCTGCTGGTGGGTGTAGTGACTGGTGAGGGTGTTGAGGAGAGCAGAGGTGACTGGGCTGCTGGTGGGTGTAGTGACTGGTGAGGGTGTTGAGGAGAGCAGAGGTGACTGGTGAGGGTGTTGAGGAGAGCAGAGGTGACTGGTGAGGGTGTTGAGGAGAGCAGAGGTGACTGGTGCTGCTGGTGGGTGTAGTGACTGGTGAGGGTGTTAAGGAGAGCAGAGGTGACTGTCACTGCTGATGGGTGTAGTGACTGGTGAGGGTGTTGAGGAGAGCAGAGGTGACTGTCACTGCTGGTGGGTGTAGTGACTGGTGAGGGTGTTGAGGAGAGCAGAAGTGACTGCTGGTGGGTGTAGTGACTGGTGAGGGTGTTAAGGAGAGCAGAGGTGACTGTCACTGCTGGTGGGTGTAGTGACTGGTGAGGAGAGCAGAGGTGACTGTCACTGCTGGTGGGTGTAGTGACTGGTGAGGGTGTTGTGGAGAGCAGAAGTGACTGCTGGTGGGTGTAGTGACTGGTGAGGGTGTTAAGGAGAGCAGAGGTGACTGGTGCTGATGGTGGGTGTAGTGACTGGTGAGGGTGTTGAGGAGAGCAGAGGTGACTGTTGCTGCTGGTGGGTGTAGTGACTGGTGAGGGTGTAGTGGAGAGCAGAAGTGACTGCTGGTGTGTGTAGTGACTGGTGAGGGTGTCGAGGAGAGCAGAATTGACTGCTGGTGGGTGTAGTGACTGGTGAGGGTGTTGAGGAGAGCAGAGGTGACTGTCACTGCTGGTGGGTGTAGTGACTGGTGAGGGTGTTGAGGAGAGCAGAGGTGACTGTCACTGCTGGTGGGTGTAGTGACGGGTGAGGGTGTTGAGGAGAGCAGAGGTGACTGGTGCTGCTGGTGGGTGTAGTGACTGGTGAGGGTGTTGTGGAGAGCAGAAGTGACTGCTGGTGGGTGTAGTGACTGGTGAGGGTGTTAAGGAGAGCAGAGGTGACTGGTGCTGATGGTGGGTGTAGTGACTGCTGAGGGTGTTAAGGAGAGTAGAGGTGACTGTCACTGCTGGTGGGTGTAGTGACTGGTGAGGGTGTTGAGGAGAGCAGAGGTGACTGTCACTGCTGGTGGGTGTAGTGACTGGTGAGGGTGTTGAGGAGAGCAGAGGTGACTGTCACTGCTGGTGAGTGTAGTGACTGGTGATGGTGTTGAGGAGAGCAGAAGTGACTGTCACTGCTGGTGAGTGTAGTGACTGGTGAGGGGGTTGTGGAGAGCAGAAGTGACTGCTGGTGGGTGTAGTGACTGGTGAGGGTGTTAAGGAGAGCAGAGGTGACTGGTGCTGATGGTGGGTGTAGTGACTGGTGAGGGTGTTAAGGAGAGCAGAGGTGACTGTCACTGCTGGTGAATGTAGTGACTGGTGAGGGTGTTGAGGAGAGCAGAGGTGACTGTCACTGCTGGTGGGTGTAGTGACTGGTGAGGGTGTTGAGGAGAGCAGAGGTGACTGTCACTGCTGGTGGGTGTAGTGACTGGTGAGGGTGTTGAGGAGAGCAGAGGTGACTGTCACTGCTGGTGGGTGTAGTGACTGGTGAGGGTGTTGAGGAGAGCAGAGGTGACTGTTACTGCTGGTGGGTGTAGTGAGTGGTGAGGGTGATGAGGAGAGCAGAGGTGACTGTCACTGCTGGTGGGTGTAGTGACTGGTGAGGGTGTTGAGGAGAGCAGAGGTGACTGTTACTGCTAGTGGGTGTAGTGACTGGTGAGGGTGTTGAGGAGAGCAGAGGTGACTGTCACTGCTGGTGGGTGTAGTGACTGGTGAGGGTGTTGAGGAGAGCAGAGGTGACTGTCACTGCTGGTGGGTGTAGTGACTAGTGAGGGTGTTGAGGAGAGCAGAGGTGACTGTTACTGCTAGTGGGTGTAGTGACTGGGGAGGGTGTTGAGGAGAGCAGAGGTGACTGTTACTGCTGGTGGGTGTAGTGACTGGTGAGGGTGTTGAGGAGAGCAGAGGTGACTGTTACTGCTAGTGGGTGTAGTGACTGGTGAGGGTGTTGAGGAGAGCAGAGGTGACTGTCACTGCTGGTGGGTGTAGTGACTGGTGAGGGTGTTGAGGAGAGCAGAGGTGACTGTTACTGCTGGTGGGTGTAGTGACTGGTGAGGGTGTTGAGGAGAGCAGAGGTGACTGGTGCTGCTGGTGGGTGTAGTGACTAGTGAGGGTGTTAAGAAGAGCAGAGGTGACTGGTGCTGCTGGTGGGTGTAGTGACTGGTGAGGGTGTTAAGGAGAGCAGAGGTGACTGGTGCTGCTGGTGGGTGTAGTGACTGGTGAGGGTGTTGAGGAGAGCAGAGGTGACTGTCACTGATGGTGGGTGTAGTGACTGGTGAGGGTGTTGAGGAGAGCAGAGGTGACTGTCACTGCTGGTGAGTGTAGTGACTGGTGAGGGTGTTGTGGAGAGCAGAAGTGACTGCTGGTGGGTGTAGTGACTGGTGAGGGTGTTAAGGAGAGCAGAGGTGACTGGTGCTGCTGGTGGGTGTAGTGACTGGTGAGGGTGTTAAGAAGAGCAGAGGTGACTGGTGCTGCTGGTGGGTGTAGTGACTGGTGAGGGTGTTAAGGAGAGCAGAGGTGACTGGTGCTGCTGGTGGGTGTAGTGACTGGTGAGGGTGTTGAGGAGAGCAGAGGTGACTGGGCTGCTGGTGGGTGTAGTGACTGGTGAGGGTGTTGAGGAGAGCAGAGGTGACTGGTGAGGGTGTTGAGGAGAGCAGAGGTGACTGGTGAGGGTGTTGAGGAGAGCAGAGGTGACTGGTGCTGCTGGTGGGTGTAGTGACTGGTGAGGGTGTTAAGGAGAGCAGAGGTGACTGTCACTGCTGATGGGTGTAGTGACTGGTGAGGGTGTTGAGGAGAGCAGAGGTGACTGTCACTGCTGGTGGGTGTAGTGACTGGTGAGGGTGTTGAGGAGAGCAGAAGTGACTGCTGGTGGGTGTAGTGACTGGTGAGGGTGTTAAGGAGAGCAGAGGTGACTGTCACTGCTGGTGGGTGTAGTGACTGGTGAGGAGAGCAGAGGTGACTGTCACTGCTGGTGGGTGTAGTGACTGGTGAGGGTGTTGTGGAGAGCAGAAGTGACTGCTGGTGGGTGTAGTGACTGGTGAGGGTGTTAAGGAGAGCAGAGGTGACTGGTGCTGATGGTGGGTGTAGTGACTGGTGAGGGTGTTGAGGAGAGCAGAGGTGACTGTTGCTGCTGGTGGGTGTAGTGACTGGTGAGGGTGTAGTGGAGAGCAGAAGTGACTGCTGGTGTGTGTAGTGACTGGTGAGGGTGTCGAGGAGAGCAGAATTGACTGCTGGTGGGTGTAGTGACTGGTGAGGGTGTTGAGGAGAGCAGAGGTGACTGTCACTGCTGGTGGGTGTAGTGACTGGTGAGGGTGTTGAGGAGAGCAGAGGTGACTGTCACTGCTGGTGGGTGTAGTGACGGGTGAGGGTGTTGAGGAGAGCAGAGGTGACTGGTGCTGCTGGTGGGTGTAGTGACTGGTGAGGGTGTTGTGGAGAGCAGAAGTGACTGCTGGTGGGTGTAGTGACTGGTGAGGGTGTTAAGGAGAGCAGAGGTGACTGGTGCTGATGGTGGGTGTAGTGACTGCTGAGGGTGTTAAGGAGAGTAGAGGTGACTGTCACTGCTGGTGGGTGTAGTGACTGGTGAGGGTGTTGAGGAGAGCAGAGGTGACTGTCACTGCTGGTGGGTGTAGTGACTGGTGAGGGTGTTGAGGAGAGCAGAGGTGACTGTCACTGCTGGTGAGTGTAGTGACTGGTGATGGTGTTGAGGAGAGCAGAAGTGACTGTCACTGCTGGTGAGTGTAGTGACTGGTGAGGGGGTTGTGGAGAGCAGAAGTGACTGCTGGTGGGTGTAGTGACTGGTGAGGGTGTTAAGGAGAGCAGAGGTGACTGGTGCTGATGGTGGGTGTAGTGACTGGTGAGGGTGTTAAGGAGAGCAGAGGTGACTGTCACTGCTGGTGAATGTAGTGACTGGTGAGGGTGTTGAGGAGAGCAGAGGTGACTGTCACTGCTGGTGGGTGTAGTGACTGGTGAGGGTGTTGAGGAGAGCAGAGGTGACTGTCACTGCTGGTGGGTGTAGTGACTGGTGAGGGTGTTGAGGAGAGCAGAGGTGACTGTCACTGCTGGTGGGTGTAGTGACTGGTGAGGGTGTTGAGGAGAGCAGAGGTGACTGTTACTGCTGGTGGGTGTAGTGAGTGGTGAGGGTGATGAGGAGAGCAGAGGTGACTGTCACTGCTGGTGGGTGTAGTGACTGGTGAGGGTGTTGAGGAGAGCAGAGGTGACTGTTACTGCTAGTGGGTGTAGTGACTGGTGAGGGTGTTGAGGAGAGCAGAGGTGACTGTCACTGCTGGTGGGTGTAGTGACTGGTGAGGGTGTTGAGGAGAGCAGAGGTGACTGTCACTGCTGGTGGGTGTAGTGACTAGTGAGGGTGTTGAGGAGAGCAGAGGTGACTGTTACTGCTAGTGGGTGTAGTGACTGGGGAGGGTGTTGAGGAGAGCAGAGGTGACTGTTACTGCTGGTGGGTGTAGTGACTGGTGAGGGTGTTGAGGAGAGCAGAGGTGACTGTTACTGCTAGTGGGTGTAGTGACTGGTGAGGGTGTTGAGGAGAGCAGAGGTGACTGTCACTGCTGGTGGGTGTAGTGACTGGTGAGGGTGTTGAGGAGAGCAGAGGTGACTGTTACTGCTGGTGGGTGTAGTGACTGGTGAGGGTGTTGAGGAGAGCAGAGGTGACTGGTGCTGCTGGTGGGTGTAGTGACTGGTGAGGGTGTTAAGAAGAGCAGAGGTGACTGGTGCTGCTGGTGGGTGTAGTGACTGGTGAGGGTGTTAAGGAGAGCAGAGGTGACTGGTGCTGCTGGTGGGTGTAGTGACTGGTGAGGGTGTTGAGGAGAGCAGAGGTGACTGTCACTGATGGTGGGTGTAGTGACTGGTGAGGGTGTTGAGGAGAGCAGAGGTGACTGTCACTGCTGGTGAGTGTAGTGACTGGTGAGGGTGTTGTGGAGAGCAGAAGTGACTACTGGTGGGTGTAGTGACTGGTGAGGGTGTTAAGGAGAGCAGAGGTGACTGGTGCTGCTGGTGGGTGTAGTGACTGGTGAGGGTGTTAAGAAGAGCAGATGTGACTGGTGCTGCTGGTGTGTGTAGTGACTGGTGAGGGTGTTAAGGAGAGCAGAGGTGACTGGTGCTGCTGGTGGGTGTAGTGACTGGTGAGGGTGTTGAGGAGAGCAGACGTGACTGGGCTGCTGGTGGGTGTAGTGACTGGTGAGGGTGTTGAGGAGAGCAGAGGTGACTGGTGAGGGTGTTGAGGAGAGCAGAGGTGACTGGTGAGGGTGTTGAGGAGAGCAGAGGTGACTGGTGAGGGTGTTGAGGAGAGCAGAGGTGACTGGTGCTGCTGGTGGGTGTAGTGACTGGTGAGGGTGTTAAGGAGAGCAGAGGTGACTGTCACTGCTGATGGGTGTAGTGACTGGTGAGGGTGTTGAGGAGAGCAGAGGTGACTGTCACTGCTGGTGGATGTAGTGACTGGTGAGGGTGTTGAGGAGAGCAGAAGTGACTGCTGGTGGGTGTAGTGACTGGTGAGGGTGTTAAGGAGAGCAGAGGTGACTGTCACTGCTGGTGGGTGTAGTGACTGGTGAGGAGAGCAGAGGTGACTGTCACTGCTGGTGGGTGTAGTGACTGGTGAGGGTGTTGTGGAGAGCAGAAGTGACTGCTGGTGGGTGTAGTGACTGGTGAGGGTGTTAAGGAGAGCAGAGGTGACTGGTGCTGATGGTGGGTGTAGTGACTGGTGAGGGTGTTGAGGAGAGCAGAGGTGACTGTTGCTGCTGGTGGGTGTAGTGACTGGTGAGGGTGTAGTGGAGAGCAGAAGTGACTGCTGGTGTGTGTAGTGACTGGTGAGGGTGTCGAGGAGAGCAGAATTGACTGCTGGTGGGTGTAGTGACTGGTGAGGGTGTTGAGGAGAGCAGAGGTGACTGTCACTGAGGGTGGGTGTAGTGACTGGTGAGGGTGTTGAGGAGAGCAGAGGTGACTGTCACTGCTGGTGGGTGTAGTGACGGGTGAGGGTGTTGAGGAGAGCAGAGGTGACTGGTGCTGCTGGTGGGTGTAGTGACTGGTGAGGGTGTTGTGGAGAGCAGAAGTGACTGCTGGTGGGTGTAGTGACTGGTGAGGGTGTTAAGGAGAGCAGAGGTGACTGGTGCTGATGGTGGGTGTAGTGACTGCTGAGGGTGTTAAGGAGAGCAGAGGTGACTGTCACTGCTGGTGGGTGTAGTGACTGGTGAGGGTGTTGAGGAGAGCAGAGGTGACTGTCACTGCTGGTGGGTGTAGTGACTGGTGAGGGTGTTGAGGAGAGCAGAGGTGACTGTCACTGCTGGTGAGTGTAGTGACTGGTGATGGTGTTGAGGAGAGCAGAAGTGACTGTCACTGCTGGTGAGTGTAGTGACTGGTGAGGGGGTTGTGGAGAGCAGAAGTGACTGCTGGTGGGTGTAGTGACTGGTGAGGGTGTTAAGGAGAGCAGAGGTGACTGTTGCTGATGGTGGGTGTAGTGACTGGTGAGGGTGTTAAGGAGAGCAGAGGTGACTGTCACTGCTGGTGAATGTAGTGACTGGTGAGGGTGTTGAGGAGAGCAGAGGTGACTGTCACTGCTGGTGGGAGTAGTGACTGGTGAGGGTGTTGAGGAGAGCAGAGGTGACTGTCACTGCTGGTGGGTGTAGTGACTGGTGAGGGTGTTGAGGAGAGCAGAGGTGACTGTCACTGATGGTGGGTGTAGTGACTGGTGAGGGTGTTGAGGAGAGCAGAGGTGACTGTCACTGCTGGTGAGTGTAGTGACTGGTGAGGGTGTTGTGGAGAGCAGAAGTGACTGCTGGTGGGTGTAGTGATTGGTGAGGGTGTTAAGGAGAGCAGAGGTGACTGGTGCTGATGGTGGGTGTAGTGACTGGTGAGGGTGTTAAGGAGAGCAGAGGTGACTGTCACTGCTGGTGGGTGTAGTGACTGGTGAGGGTGTTGAGGAGAGCAGAGGTGACTGTCACTGCTGGTGGGTGTAGTGACTGGTGAGGGTGTTGAGGAGAGCAGAGGTGACTGTCACTGCTGGTGAGTGTAGTGACTGGTGAGGGGGTTGAGGAGAGCAGAAGTGACTGTCACTGCTGGTGAGTGTAGTGACTGGTGAGGGTGTTGTGGAGAGCAGAAGTGACTGCTGGTGGGTGTAGTGACTGGTGAGGGTGTTAAGGAGAGCAGAGGTGACTGGTGCTGATGGTGGGTGTAGTGACTGGTGAGGGTGTTGAGGAGAGCAGAGGTGACTGTCACTGCTGGTGGGTGTAGTGACTGGTGAGGGTGTTGAGGAGAGCAGAGGTGACTGTCGCTGCTGGTGGGTGTAGTGACTGGTGAGGGTGTTGAGGAGAGCAGAGGTGACTGTCACTGATGGTGGGTGTAGTGACTGGTGAGGGTGTTGAGGAGAGCAGAGGTGACTGTCACTGCTGGTGAGTGTAGTGACTGGTGAGGGTGTTGTGGAGAGCAGAAGTGACTGCTTGTCGGAAAATCCGACACCATTTAATAATCATACAGATAATAGCTGTATTGTATAAACAAGTTACCCATAGAAAACGTAACTTGTAGTGGAATTACCGTCTAAAGAAAACGGGATATCATCACCACATACTATTATAATTCACCAGCTATTCTGCTGGGAATTATTCTTAAATACATTAGTCTTTGGACTTTACCATCATAAAAACATCTTATATAAATTAACTTAATTATCAATATTAAAGTAGAGTAAATGTGACCCTTCTATCACTTTCTGAAATCTGGACAAAGTAGGCCAGGGAGAGTGAGGAAGGAGGCAGCCATTGTTGTGTCACCTCCGAGACGTGTGGAGCAAATTCGGCTCCTATCATTCTGGACAATGTCGGCCAGTAACGTCAATAGTATGGAGTGTTAAACAGCCATTGTGTATACGAGACCAGGCTCACACGGGAGCAAATTCGGCTCCTGTTAAATTTACTTGGACGTAGTGTTATGGAAACCAAAGGTACCATCTCCAACACGATGTCTACAATTCAAGTTAAGTCTATCCGAAACCCGTTTATCATTCATTTATGGCCATTAATGTCAGGATATAGGGTGACCTGGTTAGATCGCGAAATCGCCTCAAACTAAAGGTAATTAAGCCAGGTCTTCATGTTCCATGTACTGTTTTCTCTGATATACTTGTCATATATAGGATTCTGGCTTCACAGCTAGCGCACTTTTGACAGGTCAAGACGAGGATGCAAGATTTGTGCACCAGTTACTGGGTGATATGGAAGCTACCTCAAAGAGGATAATTTGGTGTCTACACCCTAGTTATACCTGGTGGACTAACCTGCTGTACTATAAGATAAGGAACCTTTTCAATGTATGTAGTTACTGTAGTTTGATTGGCTGCATATATATTAATTTAATAACCCCCCCCCCCCTAATGTGTAGAGGATCGATTTGTGAGATTGAGATTATTGCAGAAATACAGTCCACTTATCATTATACAAATTGCTATCGAAGTATATAAATTAACGTAAATATAAATTCATATAAATTAAATAAATATAAATCTCACAGGTCGGTTACCACATTATTTGGTCATCTTCGAACCGGATGACGGATTATTTGATCCTTTGAACCCACATTTGGTCATCTTAGTACCGGATGAACCAGTTAACCAGTGGATTCATTAAATATACTAGTGCAGTGTTATTTAAACAAAGCCAGCAGTCAAGACGGCAGCGTAGCCTCGAGGGAGCTCAGGAGCCTCCCTCAGCCCAGTTCAGCTTCGTCAGCGGTTTCATGCACACCCACAGATATTTGGTGGCGTGTTATTTCGTGAAATGACAGCGCTAATATAGAATCCAGCCAAATTAGTGACTGTGTCTTCGCGAGATTGTTCACGGATTTCGTGGTGTTACATTTCGCGAGAGATTATCTACGAATTTTGTGGACTTTATTTCGCGAGGTCACTAATAATATTTAATACTTCTAGATAATATTAGAAGTTTCATAGAGGCTAATTAAGAGGCTATTATCAATAATTGTGTATATTATTTCTCCAAAATAGAGAATTATTTAATATATATTGCACTAGTGATCACAGTATAATATTTACTAATTGCCAACCCACAACAGGGTAGGATATGACTAGTTGAACTATTATTGTTCATCCTAGTCCCATTATTACAATAGTCAGTTGTACTATATTGAATAACCTAACACCATTAATGAATGGTCCAGACCCTATTTTGGGTGTAATTTTTATCAACTCGAGTTGAGTTGTGTATATATAATAATTTACTTATGATCATTACACCTTTGAGTGATTAATTAGTGTCTCTACCATCCTAGGGTGATATAGAAGAGCTAACCTAAAGGTACTTCAAGTGACACTGGTTTATCACTCAAATCATTAGTGTGGATGATTGTATATATATATAATGTGTATTAATTTTAAGTGCTAACCTCTAGTAGAGGTAGGATTATTGCCTAGTGAGTGCAGAATTTACCCTAGGCTACCATTAGTGTTTGTTCAGTATTATGAGCAGCCCAAGCACAAGTCCCACAAGGCTTCACCAACGAGCCAGTATGGATAATGCAGGGAGAATGAAAAGAACCCTTGCAGGTCTTAAAGGCCACTTAACAAGACAGATCAAGAAATGTGAAGATTTGTCACAACAATCAACAGTTGATTATGCTGACCTGGAAAGCTATTATCAAGCAGCTGCAGGTAAATTTGAGCAAATCAAATGTCAAATAGCAACATATGTGGCTGAACTTGCCAACACCAATTTATCAGAAACAGAAATAGACGACATTATGGTTGATCTTGCGAATTATGAAGATCACACTCAGGCCACGTTACAGCCTTATGTCAAATTAATTGCCCAGAACAAGGCAACAGCAACAACAACAACAGTTGCATCTAATACGAGTCAAGCAGAAGCTCGACTCCCTCCAATTAATTTACCCACTTTCTCAGGAAAAGATGAGGAAGATTGGGATGAATTTTGGAACAAATTCGTTGACCTTGTAGACTCAAAACAATCTTTACCAAAGAGTAGTAAATTCTCTTATTTGCAAGGCCAATTATCAGGTGAGGCTAAAACAGTAGTATCCCATCTGAGATTAACTAATGACGGCTATGATCTGGCAGTAAAACTCCTCAAGGATAATTATGCTGATCCAGAAGTAAGAACATCACATTTAGTTCATGAGCTGTTGCATTTACCCCCACCGGAGGCTTCAGCTGATTCACTCCAAGTCTTCAAGCTGGAGGTAGAATCATTGATCAATGCCCTCAGCCTGACAGCAGATACAAACGGGGCTGAGTGGGTCTTGAAAATAATTGTCCAGGAGAAAATACCTAGGGACATATTGAGACAAATGAGTGCTCATTACAATAAAAGCATCTTATCCATGAGTGAAATATCTGAGGGTTTAAAGTCAGTAGTTCATCAATTACGAACACATGACAAATTAAAACCACCAAGTAAACCCTCAGAAACCAATAATAGTAAACCACAGAGTACCAAAGGTACTCCAAATCAATCTAGACAATATAATTCAACACCAAAGTGGAACAGTAGCAGTGTGGGCGTATATGCAGTGGGACCCTCCAAGCCTATAGTTACTGTGTCACCCAAGAACGTGACACCAAAGGGTACTGGAAGCTATGGAACATGTTTGTTCTGCAATGAGAAACATTCAATGTACCACTGCCCTAATTTCCCTGATAGTGACGCCCGTGTTGAGCGACTCAAGGATTTGCAACATTGCACGAGGTGCCTCAGGAAACATAACATCAAGGACTGTGATACCCAATTACACACCTGTAATAGGTGTAACAAAGGTCAGCACCATGCAGCATTGTGCAGAGACACCAAAACAACGTCTCCAAACCCCAAGGTGGAAGATAGCATTCCCACCACAGTACAGTACTGCAAGGTGCAACCAACAAAGAGTGTCCAATCGGCAAAGTCTAAAGGTAATACGACTTTGCCTACTGCCCAAATTACCATCCTGAATAAGAGGGCCAAGGTCCATACCCGTGGGTTGTTTGACCAAGGATCCCAGAGAACATATATCACTAAAAAGTTGGCAGATGAATTACAATTAAGGCCTGTAGCCCAGATGTCATTCAACATCTCAGGGTTTATAACAGATGCAGGACCTCAAGTCTACCAGGTGGTACAACCATCAGTACGCTTAGGCAGGTACGTCTGTCGAGTACAAGCCATTGTGGTGGACAAAATACCAGTAGACCTACAAGTTCAAGGTCTGAGAGCAACAGCCAAATTCCTGAGAAATAGAGGAATAAAATTGGCAGATAATATTAAGTCTGATCACCTCACCGACTTCGGTCTCCTTGTAGGGACAGACTATTGTCATCGATTCATCGGTAGCCCTACTAAATATCAGGGTATAACCATGTTAAACTCTGCAGGAGGTAAATTACTCTCAGGCCCAGTATCAAGCCTGAGGAGACCTATGCCTGCAGATAAACAATACCAGTAGAAATCTAAATTTGTCAGCTGATTATATTTCTCCAGTAGCATTATACTAAGGAGATTACAGTTGACTATACCAACAGAGGTTGATGTTAGTATCATCATTTGAAGCTGAAGATGAGTTCATGAGGCCTCAGTGGCAAATCAGTGAACAGTAGCCTAAAACAGCTACAAGTCACTGCGACCAATGTCACTGAACCCACTGCAGTCTCAGAACCATACTTTACTTTAATGATGAGCTATTCAATCTTCTGAATCAATTAACTAAATTAAACCCCAATAAATCTGATGACTGATTTGATACATTTATTATTTAATCAAGATGTATTCCAAGGGCCTCAGTGTTTATATATCAGTGACCAGTTACCTGAACAAACTTCAAGTTATATCTGATGTCACTGATCTCACTGCAGTCCCTGAATCATACTTGACTGTAGTACTTGATCACATCCAGTCTTCTGGGTTAAATAATATGTAATAAGGCTTGAATATTAGCCTTTCAAGAGTTGACAGGGAAATGAAATCGCATTAGACTTCTAACCCTTGCAACTCTAGTACGGGACATCCGTCCTGTACGAACAGACGCACAAATGTGTGCTTACTAACTACTAACATCAAATTAATCTAATAATTCGAAGGAGGAGTATCGGTGTTCGTCTGTTCTAATTAGGACTTCGACCCGTGAGCAGCCCCCTGGAGAATTATGTCGGAAAATCCGACACCATTTAATAATCATACAGATAATAGCTGTATTGTATAAACAAGTTACCCATAGAAAACGTAACTTGTAGTGGAATTACCGTCTAAAGAAAACGGGATATCATCACCACATACTATTATAATTCACCAGCTATTCTGCTGGGAATTATTCTTAAATACATTAGTCTTTGGACTTTACCATCATAAAAACATCTTATATAAATTAACTTAATTATCAATATTAAAGTAGAGTAAATGTGACCCTTCTATCACTTTCTGAAATCTGGACAAAGTAGGCCAGGGAGAGTGAGGAAGGAGGCAGCCATTGTTGTGTCACCTCCGAGACGTGTGGAGCAAATTCGGCTCCTATCATTCTGGACAATGTCGGCCAGTAACGTCAATAGTATGGAGTGTTAAACAGCCATTGTGTATACGAGACCAGGCTCACACGGGAGCAAATTCGGCTCCTGTTAAATTTACTTGGACGTAGTGTTATGGAAACCAAAGGTACCATCTCCAACACGATGTCTACAATTCAAGTTAAGTCTATCCGAAACCCGTTTATCATTCATTTATGGCCATTAATGTTAAATAATGGGTGACCCGGTTAGATCGCGAAATCGCCTCAAACTAAAGGTAATTAAGCCAGGTCTTCATGTTCCATGTACTGTTTTCTCTGATATACTTGTCATATATAGGATTCTGGCTTCACAGCTAGCGCACTTTTGACAGGTCAAGACGAGGATGCAAGATTTGTGCACCAGTTACTGGGTGATATGGAAGCTACCTCAAAGAGGATAATTTGGTGTCTACACCCTAGTTATACCTGGTGGACTAACCTGCTGTACTATAAGATAAGGAACCTTTTCAATGTATGTAGTTACTGTAGTTTGATTGGCTGCATATATATTAATTTAATAACCCCCCCCCCTAATGTGTAGAGGATCGATTTGTGAGATTGAGATTATTGCAGAAATACAGTCCACTTATCATTATACAAATTGCTATCGAAGTATATAAATTAACGTAAATATAAATTCATATAAATTAAATAAATATAAATCTCACAGGTCGGTTACCACACTGCTGGTGGGTGTAGTGACTGGTGAGGGTGTTAAGGAGAGCAGAGGTGACTGGTGCTGATGGTGGGTGCAGTGACTGGTGAGGGTGTTGAGGAGAGCAGAGGTGACTGTCACTGCTGGTGGGTGTAGTGACTGGGGAGGGTGTTGGGGAGAGCAGAGGTGACTGTCACTGCTGGTGGGTGTAGTGACTGGTGCGGGTGTTGAGGAGAGCAGAGGTGACTGTCACTGCTGGTGGGTGTAGTGACTGGTGAGGGTGTTGGGCAGACGCCGCCTGAGAATAGGTGTTGGTCGACATGAATATGTTGGGGAACAATGTAGGACCTGTTGATGAGTCAAGAGAGTCAACTTGTGGGGCTTGCAGCTGTAGTGAAGATGAATGGAGTAAGAAAATAACGGGACAGAAAATGTACGTTATTGTCTGGTTTGAGAGCAGAGTGGTATCACTTAGGCGCCTGAAATGGAAACTCGTAAATTGGTGAATAGATATAATGTCCTCGTACCGAGAGCCCTTTAATTCCAGCCTGAGAGTAGGCCTGGAGCCGGAACCGGAACTCTGCCCTGACTCTGAATGGACCCTAAAAAGACCTGAAGCAATCAGCGTCTGTTGCCCAGACTTTAGAAAGACCCTAAAAAGGATTAATACCGAATTCGGACTTTTGCCTAAAAGCTAAAAAGTGCGGATTTGGCTTCATTGCCTCTGCTGTTACGAATGCTCTTGTTTTAGATTCAGTTACTTGGAACAAAATGTTCCAAGTAGCACGGGCAGTGGTGAACCCGTAGTGGACTTTGCTGTTACGTAACTTGACAGCACAATAGCTGCACAGTACACTGTAGTGTAATAACATATCAATGGCTCCACCGGGCACTGTAGTGACTTAACATGATATCACAGTGGCTGCACACGCGTCCTCGCGAGCGTTCACGCCACAACAAATGTACTAAATTGGCCGAACCTGACCTAACTAAGGACCACGAATAGAAAACTGAATATCACGACAATTTTCGCGAGCCGCTATGATTTTAGTAAATCATTTTTTGGCAGTAGGGAGACTTGTATGTCCAATTCCGATGTGCTATTCGAGAAACAGATTGATACAGGACAATTTAGTGACTTGATATTGTGGTGGCAGCGCAGGACAATGTTATTACTAAACGAGATTTCAAACTGGCTGCACAGGAAAGTGGCCATGACTACACAGGAAAGTGGCCATGACTGCACAGGAAAGTGGCCATGACTGCACAGGAAAGTGGCCATGACTGCACAGGATAGACCAGGAGCTGCACAGGAAAAAGTTAACTCCAGCTGGCCAGTTCCTGACACCCCAAAACCATAGTTAACTGCTGGAGGGAATTGTTGCAGGAATTGTTCCCGTGATCCCAATAATCACCTAACTGTACATGTGACTGTTTGTGTGTTGGACTGGCAGGACATGTGACTGTGTGTTGGACTGGCAGGACATGTGACTGTGTGTTGGACTGGCAGGACATGTGACTGTTTGTGTGTTGGACTGGCAGGACATGTGACTGTTTGTGTGTTGTACTGGCAGGACATGTGACTGTTTGTGTGTTGTACTGGCAGGACATGTGACTGTTTGTGTGTTGGACTGGCAGGACATGTGACTGTTTGTGTGTTGGACTGGCAGGACATGTGACTGTGTGTGTGTTGGACTGGCAGGACATGTGACTGTTTGTGTGTTGGACTGGCAGGACATGTGACTGTTTGTGTGTTGGACTGGCAGGACATGTGACTGTTTGTGTGTTGTACTGGCAGGACATGTGACTGTTTGTGTGTTGTACTGGCAGGACATGTGACTGTTTGTGTGTTGGACTGGCAGGACATGTGACTGTTTGTGTGTTGGACTGGCAGGACATGTGACTGTGTGTGTGTTGGACTGGCAGGACATGTGACTGTTTGTGTGTTGGACTGGCAGGACATGTGACTGTTTGTGTGTTGGACTGGCAGGACATGTGACTGTTTGTGTGTTGGACTGGCAGGACATGTGACTGTTTGTGTGTTGGACTGGCAGGACATGTGACTGTCTGTGTGTTGGACTGGCAGGACATGTGACTGTTTGTGTGTTGGACTGGCAGGACATGTGACTGTTTGTGTGTTGGACTGGCAGGACATGTGACTGTTTGTGTGTTGGACTGGCAGGACATGTGACTGTTTGTGTGTTGGACTGGCAGGACATGCGACTGTGTGTTGGACTGGCAGGACATGCGACTGTGTTTTGGACTGGCAGGACATGCGACTGTGTGTTGGACTGGCAGGACATGTGACTGTTTGTGTGTTGGACTGGCAGGACATGTGACTGTTTGTGTGTTGGACTGGCAGGACATGTGACTGTTTGTGTGTTATACTGGCAGGACATGTGACTGTTTGTGTGTTGGACTGGCAGGACATGTGACTGTTTGTGTGTTGGACTGGCAGGACATGTGACTGTTTGTGTGTTGGACTGGCAGGACATGTGACTGTTTGTGTGTTGGACTGGCAGGACATGCGACTGTGTGTTGGACTGGCAGGACATGCGACTGTGTGTTGGACTGGCAGGACATGCGACTGTGTGTTGGACTGGCAGGACATGTGACTGTTTGTGTGTTGGACTGGCAGGACATGTGACTGTTTGTGTGTTGGACTGGCAGGACATGTGATTGTGTATTAACCCTGGCTGTACACGTGACTGTTGGTGTGAGGTGTGAGAAATGTAGGGAAGATAACGCGCCGAGCTTTTTCAAGTCTAGTCCTTGTGTTATTGCACAGAGCAAGGAGAGTGGTGTGTTATTGCGCAGAGCAAGGAGAGTGGTGTGTTATTGCGCAGAGCAAGGAGAGTGGTGTGTTATTGTGCAGAGCAAGGAGAGTGGTGTGTTATTGTGCAGAGCAAGGAGAGTGGTGTGTTATTGCGCAGAGCAAGGAGAGTGGTGTGTTATTGTGCAGAGCAAGGAGAGTGGTGTGTTATTGTGCAGAGCAAGGAGAGTGGTGTGTTATTGCGCAGAACAAGGAGAGTGGTGTGTTATTGCGCTGAGCAAGGAGAGTGGTGTGTTATTGCGCAGAACAAGGAGAGTGGTGTGTTATTGCGCAGAACAAGGAGAGTGGTGTGTTATTGCGCTGAGCAAGGAGAGTGGTGTGTTATTGCGCTGAGCAAGGAGAGTGGTGTGTTATTGCGCTGAGCAAGGAGAGTGGTGTGTTATTGTACAGAACAAGGAGAATGGTGTGTTATTGCGCAGAACAAGGAGAGTGGTGTGTTATTGCGCAGAACAAGGAGAGTGGTGTGTTATTGCGCTGAGCAAGGAGAGTGGTGTGTTATTGCGCTGAGCAAGGAGAGTGGTGTGTTATTGCGCTGAGCCAGGAGAGTGGTGTGTTATTGCGCTGAGCAAGGAGAGTGGTGTGTTATTGCGCTGTCCCCGAATCTCTACATATGTTCTCAATCGTTATATAAGAATTTAAAATATTATGTATAATATAAAGATATTATGTTATAAATGTAATAGATATAAGTATTGGTTCATATTAACACATTGAGGACAAGTAAGCATGTGATTAAAATGCCAAGTAACATTTCCATGTGTTTTAAAGGAGTTGACCTGTTATCATAGTCACCCACTCTCCCTCCGAGGCGCTCGTCACTGCTGCCCTTCCTCAGGTGGGGTGATGCTGCCTTAATTTACACGAGAAGAATACTTCCCTATTCTTGGCCAACCTTCGGACATATAAATACTAGAGCAACCTTGGAACATATAAATACTAGAGCAACCTTGGAACATATAAATACTAGAGCAACCTTGGAACATATAAATACTAGAGCAACCTTGGAACATATAAATACTAGAGCAACCTTGGAACATATAAATACTAGAGCAACCTTGGGACATATAAATACTAGAGCAACCTTGGAACATATAGATACTAGAGCAACCTTGGAACATATAAATACTAGAGCAACCTTGGGACATATAAATACTAGACCAACCTTGGAACATATAAATACTAGAGCAACCTTGGAACATATAAATACTAGAGCAACCTTGGGACATATAAATACTAGAGCAACCTTGGAACATATAAATACTAGAGCAACCTTGGAACATATAAATACTAGAGCAACCTTGGAATATATAAATACTAGACCAACCTTGGAACATATAAATACTAGAGCAACCTTGGGACATATAAATACTAGAGCAACCTTGGGACATATAAATACTAGAGCAACCTTGGGACATATAAATACTAGAGCAACCTTGGGACATATAAATACTAGAGCAACCTTGGAACATATAAATACTAGAGCAACCTTGGAACATATAAATACTAGAGCAACCTTGGAACATATAAATACTAGAGCAACCTTGGGACATATAAATACTAGAGCAACCTTGGGACATATAAATACTAGAGCAACCTTGGAACATATAAATACTAGAGCAACCTTGGGACATATAAATACTAGAGCAACCTTGGGACATATAAATACTAGAGCAACCTTGGGACATATAAATACTAGAGCAACCTTGGAACATATAGATACTAGAGCAACCTTGGGACATATAAATACTAGAGCAACCTTGGGACATATATATACTAGAGCAACCTTGGAACATATAAATACTAGAGCAACCTTGAGACATATATATACTAGAGCAACCTTGAGACATATAAATACTAGAGCAACCTTGGAACATATAAACAGGTGAACAAACTTTATAGTCTTTTCAAAATGCGCTAAACATATATATAATTTATATTAGAAATAACGGCTCACGGAGGCGGCCTTTATAACGCAAAAAGATATTTCAAGACTTTACCTTCCTTCATTTTGGAGAAAGTGGAAGTCTAACAGGACTGTCTCGCCGCTCTCATGAATACTGGAGCACCGCGCCCCTGCTTATTAGCCCGGGGGGAGAACCAGGTGGGAGCGAGGAGAACCAGGTGGGAGGGAGGAGAACCAGGCGGGAGGGAGGAGAACCAGGTGGGAGCGAGGAGAACCAGGTGGGGGGGAGGAGACCCGGGTGGGGGGGAGGAGACCCGGGTGGGAGGGAGGCTACAGGAGACTACAAAGGGAACTTCTAGATGAGCTGCAAGATCTGTGCAAAACAGAGTACACCAAACAATGGTGAACCTAATAAGCAAAATCCAAGTCGACTACAGAAACCCGGGAAAGTTCTGGAAAAAAGTAAAGACCCTGATGGGAAGCTCTTCTGAGGAAACACCCTACATCATAGACGCCTCAGGAAATAAACTCTATGAGGAGAGAGAACAAGAGCAGGAATTCAGGAAGTTCTGGGAAAAAATATTCAGGATAAACCCGGAAGAAAATTTTAATTTTTGCCCAATTAATGAAAGGGAAATTACAACTCAAGTCGATAACAGAGCTGCAGCACTACTCCCGACGCAAACAATAGACCTTAATAACATACGCGATGACTGCCACCTTATGAAACACATAACCATTGCGGAGGTCCATAAAACAATTATGGGTTTCAAGAACAAGGCGCCGGGCAACAGCAAAATAAATAAGATGGTATTATCCAACCTACCAGTGATTGCACTCCATCAATACACATGTATCTTAAATGCAGCTCTTGCATCTGGACTATTCCCCACATACTTCAAGAATGCCACAATAAGATTAATCACCAAGCCAGGTAAACCCCCCAACTCAAACTGAAAACTACAGGCCAATTTCCCTCCTCGAAGTACCAGGTAAAATATTCGAAAAAATTATCAATCAGAGACTTGTGAAGTACATGGAAGAGGAAGGGAAGTATAACACCAGGCAGCATGGGTTTAGAAACCGCAGAGGGGCCCATACAGCTATAGCCCTGATCTACGAGCATATAGCCAACGCAGTGTCGAAAAAAGATCAGTGTAATATAGTGCTTAGGGACGTCTCGAAAGCCTTCGACAAAGTGTGGCACACAGGCCTAAAATATAAGATATCTGAACTAGGGCTTCCTGAGAGATTTACTGCTACTCTCTGCAGCTTTATAGACAATAGAACTGCTAGGCTTAATATCGGCAGCTACTTGGGTGACGTAATAGAACTGAAAAGTAGAGCACCACAAGGAAGCTGCCTCTCCCCCACTCTATTCAACATATATACAGCTGACCTACCCCCAACCCCAACATGGAGAATACATCACATACGCTGATGATGTCACCCAAATAATATGCCAACCGGGCCCATCAAAGCCGCTACTAGCCGACAAGACCAAGGCGGCAATTGAACTCATAAACAACTTTGAGAAGCAATGCAAAATTAGCACCAACAAACAAAAGTTATAAATAATACACATTGCGAAAAGAAACCCGGACCCCATCATCCTTGATAACCAGCCGATCCAATATGCGGAGGTAGGCAGAATACTGGGACTTATGATAAATAGAACAGGGATACAAATTCATGTAAGGGACCGACTAAACAAAGCCAAAGCAGCATTAGGAAAACTGAGAAGATTGCGAAGCCTCAGTACTAACATTCAGATCCACCTATATAAGGCTCTAGTTCGGCCGCATCTAGAATATCCCCCAGTACCACTACACACCATAAAGAAAACTAACATGCAGAAACTGCAAGCAGTACAAAATAAGGCGCTAAGGAGAGCAGCAAAACACCGTCCACCATATGATCAGACAAGTCAGGAGCTCCACGAACTCCTGAACATACAGCCACTAAACATCAGACTGCAGCACCAAGCCATCAGGGTATGGAACACCATCGAAATGTTAGAGGACCCAATGTTTGAAAGATTACTCCAAGATGAGACGCCTCGCTCCCACAGCTGGTGGCCCAAGAGCCTCGATTCTCTGGACGAAAACCCCGCCCCACAGTATATAATCCCCAGATGAGTTATATATGTATATATATGAACAGTTCATATATGTGTATGTATGAACAACTCGATAAACAATAATAATAAAATAAAGAGCCTTAAACAGAATAACATGTGTGGAAGCATCGGAGTGTGTATATATGAATGCTACACAGTATTCATCTATGGACATCCATATATGGTGAAACACATGTGAAGAACCTCTCTCACACTCACAGCTCCCTGACAAGAGGGAGCCAGCTTAGCTTAGCTGCCAACACCCACACATCGTGTCAGCAAGGCGGACAGCCTGCCTGCTTTCATACCTCTCACTGTATTTCCCACTTCTATACTTCCCTTCACCTGTGCCTCTCCTTCCTCTTTACTCCCCCCCCCCCCAAAAAAAAGGGGGGGGGAGGGAGGAGAACCCGGAGTGACGTGAGAGATGGCAGGGAGGGAGGGAGGAACAGTGTGAGGGGAACAGAGCCAGATAGCAGAAGGAAGGGCCACCATATGACAGTCTCAGCATCTCGATCCTCTCCCTTTGAGGATTCCTTCTCTGTGTTACCTTGAATGTTTTTGGAGAACCACCATGAAGTCTATGACTGTGGGGAAGGTGGTGGTGGCACAGTGGTACCACCACCAGCAGCCGGCTCCAGCCGCTAGGTCCCCGGTTCAGTTCCCGCCAGCGTGAAGCGTCTGACGAATAAATTGCTTCCTCAATATGCCTTGCAGATTTTTTCTCCCCGACAACGGGTAATTTATGGCTTTGAAACCTTGCCCGTGTTTCATCAGACTTACAAATAAAGTCGTGAATAGATTCAGTCACCAATATATTATCTTCTTCACAGCGTTTGATCATTGATTGTACACTGAAAAATTCTTCACTTTGTCTTCTGATTAATGTGTGAGTGTAATGTCCTCTTGCATGCTCGTCCCAGTTATGGTTACAAGGATTATGGTTCACGTTACACACGACTCCGGCTATTATTAAGGACTTGAGTCATACACTGGAAGTTAACAACGTCAATAAAAATAGAAAACATTTACCAGTTTGTCCAAATACAATTGTTCCGATTTCTACTTTCTAATTGCATTTTACGTCAATATATTTACCTGAGGGTCACTAAATCTAGTGGCTTTCACGAGGACAGGAAGCCGTCGGCTTGTCGAAGGTTTCCCCATTTGCCTTGATGATCTCTTCCAGTTGTACTTTAAAATTGAACAGTTTTGGCATTTACGGCTTCGGCGGGTAGGCGGTTCCATGGGTTAATACCCTTGTGGGTGAAAAAGTATCTCCTGTCCTCAGTCTTACATTGTGGCTTGTTGAGCTTGAAACTGTTGCTCCCTGTTTGTGTTGCATCTGACTGTGACGCTGTTGACGCGATCTGTTGAGCGCACCCGACCCCCTATTCTCGTAAGAAGGGAAATGTGACGATGTAAACACCATCTGTTGAGCGCACCCGACATCATTTTCTCTTCCCATGTGGAAGGCTGTGACCTTATTTGACCCCTGAGTAGTTTCTATCTTTCTAATCACATTTTTAGTGTGCAGAAGTGATGTTGGTGGTGTCTTAGTCAACAGGGATCAGTTCACCCAGGGCAGTCCTGAACGCAAGACGTGTTCCGGAGGGAAAAGGTGGTCGAAATGGTGTAGACTAAATTGTCTGTAATACTTACCGAAGTATTGGTGATTGGACCGACGTATCCCAGGATGGCCAAGTTGAGTTACGAGTCGGAAGTACTATATGTCTTTTTAAGGCTTGTCTTAATTAAAGCCTGTGTGGAAGTCTGCCAGTGTGTTGCTGGAGACTTCGGCAAGTGTGTTGCTGGACACCTCTACCAGTGTTGCTGGAGACCCCTGCCAGAGTGTTGCTGGAGACCCCTGCCAGTGTTGCTGGAGACCTCTACCAGTGTGTTGCTGGAGACCCCTGCCAGTGTTGCTGGAGACCCCTACCAGTGTGTTGCTGGAGACCCCTGCCAGAGTTGCTGGAGACCCCTGCCAGAGTTGCTGGAGACCCCTGCCAGTGTTGCTGGAGACCCCTGCCAGTGTTGCTGGAGACCCCTGCCAGTGTTGCTGGAGACCCCTGCCAGTGTTGCTGGAGACCCCTGCCAGTGTTGCTGGAGACCCCTACCAGTGTTGCTGGAGAGTAGAAGTGGTGTTTTGGCACGGTGACAATACTGTATAGGACTGGTCCATGATTTACTGAGAAAGGTGAACTCGCCGGCGTGAGGACCATAGCAGACAGACTTACCTATGACTCGAGGTGGGATCATGAAAGAAGAGGCACTAAGGCCCCATACACAGTTTGATAAGTAAAGAACCCGGTTTCTGGCTAAGTGAGGCCGTAACACTGACCTTGTGAAGAAATTTTCCGGATCATATGATGATGCTCATTGTTACTATAAATACGACCTAAACGGAAGGATGGGCTACTCCTCTGTAACTACCTAGACAACAGGACAGTAAGGATTAAGTTCCTACAGAGACACTCTGACTACTTTGACCTCCATACAGGTGTACCCCAAGGGTCAGTCCTTGGTCAGGTGCTCTACATTATCTACATCAGTGACATCCCAAGACACAATTGCCTGCACCTCACTAACCATCTGCTACACTGACGACGTCTCCCGCCTCGCCATCAGCACCTCAGTAGACACGTAAGGCACAAGATGAACTTGACATAGTGACAGACTGGCAGAATGACTGGCGCATCAAAACAAACTTTCCCAAATCTGAAATCACTTACTTTTCCTGCGAACGAAACACTCGCACACTCCCAGTGAAACTATATCCACTCTCTCCAATTGCCACAAACATCTCATTATCACCTTCCACCACAGTTCTGGGCCTCACACTTAACCAACACTTACATTACCACACACACACAGACGCATTGCTCACAACATGCAAGAGCTCACCAGGCCATAGGTAAGGTATTATCAGGGGAACGCGCCAAGCCATTACAGTTATATAGCACTTGGTAATAGGGAAATTTTCCAGATTAAGGTTTGCCAAAACCTGACACTAAAACGCACCTCTAGAAAGAGCTCCTTAGACCCCTCCTAACATACACCCAACTTGCAAAATCCTTCGCTGCTCCTACTAATGAACTAAAACTTCATAGGAGTCACAACCGAGCACTTAGGTGGATCAGTAGTACTCGCTGGCAAGATTTTAACACCCTATGCAAATCTATTGTGAATGTGAATATTGTACTTCATGAAAGTTCAAACATTCTAGCCATAAATGCCTATTGGAAAAATCTCGTTGAGAAACAGATTTCTCTCACGAACATCACACTGATCTCACTAACACACTCAGACGTGCACATACACAAGATCTCTTCACCGCTCTACGAGATCCTCCACCTGATCCTGTATACAGATTCTCTCTACAACCAGAAAGAGATTCTCTTTCTCTACAACCACCACCTTAAAATCTGCCAACTCAGCCCTGGTGGATTTGAGCCAATCACTGCGATGATGCGGCTGTTGTTGTTGTTGTCACCGAAACACCCATTGTGAGTACTTGGCTCTCTAGCCCGCGGCCAAACAGCTGGGTCAAGTCCTGGCCACTTTGTCTCCTGACGACTCTCGTGCTATCCTCTCACGTATTCTTCTTCTGTGCCCACTTCCCTGCTCGCCCTTCGGGGCATTCTTGTCCTGTATCTTGTCTAGTTTATGGGGTGAGCAGTGCAGACGTGTGTCTGGGGAGCTCCTGCTGGCTCTTGTTGTTGTCTTACACTCAACTACTCGCAACTAAATTTTGCATGTAGCACGGACCATAGTGAGCCCGTAAACAGGACCTGCTGGCCGTCTCCAGCTGTCTTATTGATGCTACCTGCGACCACCTCGCACCACCTGTGTGTGTCACACCACCCCCACCTGTGTGTGTCACCCCACCCCCACCTGTGTGTGTCACACCACCCCACCTGTGTGTGTCACACCACCCCACCTGTGTGTGTCACACCACCCCACCTGTGTGTCACACCACACCCCCACCTGTGTGTCACACCACCCCACCTGTGTGTCACACCACCCCACCTGTGTGTCACACCACCCCACCTGTGTGTCACACCACCCCACCTGTGTGTCACACCACACCACCTGTGCGTCACACCACACCACCTGTGTGTGTCACACCACCCCACCTGTGTGTGTCACACCACCCCCACCTGTGTGTGTCACACCACCCCACCTGTGTGTCACACCACCCCCACCTGTGTGTGTCACACCACCCCACCTGTGTGTGTCACACCACCCCACCTGTGTGTGTCACACCACCCCACCTGTGTAACACGGGTTCGGGTTCCTCTCACTACTTCTCTTCCTTCTACTCCCTCTACCCGTATTCTTACTTTTTATTCTCTACCAAGGGACTCCAAAACTTTTACCAAAGCCAACTCCACGCCACGTGGTCCTAAGACGATTGACCGACTTAGGATTCTACACCCAGTATGACGTGACCTAGGCTCTGAGCAAAACTCTAGAGTCGCCTCTACGCTGCCACCACCAGACCAGTAACACAGAAGAGCAATGATCGAGGTCTGGATCGATCACGCTAATTAATCAACCTAGGGGCTTGATCCCCACTATATATGATGACCTTGAGTGTGGAATAAATTACACGGTAATGATAATTCCGATTCGATGTTAGAATCGGCGCCCAATACAACTCTGCCTCGTGTGGACCACGTGACCAGGACAAGTATACACATAACCAAATGGAGACAATAAAAATGCAAATTATTAACTTAATTTATTAAAAGAAAACTAAAACAAAATCTAAATATGTTCACTCCCTGTCACTTTAACACTCCCTACTTGACCTGAATGGCAAATGAGACTATTTCTATACATAACCATAGCAACTATACCTCTATGTTTTCCAGCTAAGATGTTGGGCTGGTCTCGGGGAGAGGTAAGATGTTTGACCTCTCCCAGCTGCTTCCGTGACCACACTGATCTGTCCTCGTCTGGCCTAGCCCAGACTAGAACATTGTATCCTTCCGCCTAGTCAAAATTTTACCAAGTTACTAGCCAGGTTTAAGTTATAACAATTAACCTCTGTTGTACTTAATTGATCCAGACTTGTTGAATTATTTTACTGAATTAAATTACAAACATCTAACGGCAGAGCTGTTCCCGATCACAAAAATGGTTATTAAAACTTTGAGAAATAGTAGACCTGTCAACCCCTGATGACCTATGACCGCCGGTCACTCCGCTTTACAAGTTAGATCTGATTCGTGACGTCACTGATGGTGACTTAAACTCAATAATTAGAATACTCTTGATATTGTACCCAGTACTATTATACAATACAATTTTAATGCAAAATGAATAAAGGCTAATTTTCTCTAAATTACTGAATACTATAGGATGGTTCATTATACGCAGCTATGAACAAAGATGCCCGCCATTTGTGACTCAGACCTGCTAATTCCCAGGGGACTGGGCGTTGTTGAGAGGTCAGGTCCCTACTCGAACTTCTGGAACCTTCTGGAATAATTCTTACAACAGCCTAGTTTGTTACAACCCCCCCGCACAAGCACTTAGTAAACCTTGTTAATTTGTTAAAATTCACGAGGTTTAGTATCCAAACCCACAATTCAACTCATGCCACAAACAAAAGCTAACCTAACTAATAAAATTTGACAAATAATAGTCCAACATCATAATGAACATGTTCATATTTCATAAATTTCTCAGCTGTCAACTGACAGCAATCCTCCAATATCAGGAAACATACATCCTACCCTTACTGACATAGCTAAATAACATGTCCCTACTCTACCATCAAAAAACTAGCTATTAAACTCTCTTGGCTCTTCACTAGCCAAGTCCATGTGTCCTCTAGAGCCGGCCACACCGTGCTCAAACAAACATTAAAGTTATAAGTTCAGACTGAACTTTGTCATCCGGGAGCGTACTACGGAACTATCAAGTTCACATCCGTGTACTAACCACTCCCCATCAATGTCAACCTTGACATGTTAAGGAACACACCTAACGTTTATTACATGTATCTAAAAATAAAAAATAAAATTCCTATACTATATCACAGGTTTCAGCTGACTGTACAGCCAAGTGTTCTCACTCACTAGAAGTGTCAATGTTTATATTGGTCCGCCTCTCCTGTGTTCAAACATTCTGAAAAAAAAATAGCACAACATAATTTTCCATAACCGTTTGTTCTGGGCTGAGACAATTACACAGGGGCTTCGATTTTGATTACTGACCAATTCATAGAGTAAAATTCATATATTATACCAGAATTATTATTTTAAAGCTGTTTTTCAACATTTATAAAGTATTGATTCTAAATCTGTTTTTCAACATTTAAACAAAAGTGTCCAGATGTTCTTTACACAGATGTTCTGAGCCAACTTTGTTGTTTGTATCAATTGTTCATATTGAGTAATCGAAAAAAAAAATCGATGCTGCTGGATGCTGAATGTAGTCGCTGACGATGACGGTGTCGATCTTGCTTCTCCCCATGTGTAGACATCAATACCTGGTCCTCTTGTACTCCCATCCGGTACTCCTGAATGACGACAGAGTGTAGTAGAGCTGAGTGCCAAGTGACAGCTGTAGAATACTGTTACTTCGGCCATTAATCTTGCTCTCGACAGTCCACACGCCTTCATATCAATCACAGTTCACACGGCAGTCTTGATGTTAAACTTGACGGCGCAGATGACCACAGCAGAACAGGACTGGATGTACCAACGGTGTCTCTTAGCAGGAGTGGTGTCAGAAGGTCGTAGAGGCGGGTTGCTTGTTTGCAGAACAGGTGAATCTCGTCTTCCATCATTGCTCACGTCATCTCAGGCGTTTCTTGATGTCCCCAGGTTACTAGGCCGTAAACACCAACTGTGTATACCCTCGTACCGCCGACTTTAGGCCAAAGGAGACAATTTTGCGACCTTCTATTGGCGAGTCCCGGTACTCTGTAGGGAAACCGTGCCTTCCACCTGTGACCGCCTTAGTTCTGCTTTCTTGTTACTTCAGATGACGTAATCATTAATCTTCCGGCGAAATTCTTGAGTACTGCTACGTGCTTTCCATTTCTTGACCTCTCCTCCAACACTGCTGGAATGGCTGCAGTCTTGATGACGCAGCAGGTGGGTAGTGGTGATCTCGAGACAACTACCCCGGCGTTGTATGGCACCTCCGGTGACTGCTATAATGTGGACCGCTCGCTGGCCCTGACAACCTCGTTAGTGACGTGAGGCGTCGGCCGGATGACTCTTGGACAGTCACTCATCCCCAAAGTAACTGATGTATGGGTTACTGGGTCTGGTGGGGGGAGGGCTTGTGTAACGTGCCTCCCCCCTCGGTCTTTACAGACAAGGGTTCACGTGTGGCTGGAACAACTGGGTCGGTGTACCAATCAGACCTGGGAACAGACAGACACAACACAGCGGAAGCATAGATATACTCTGGGTTTGGTGGAGGTGGAACCCCAGAGCACGGTAAAAGTTGCTACCTGAGTCAAGTATAGACATAGTACATCTCATTGCCTTTACAGGAAAATCTAATGAACACTAAATTATACTAACCAAGGAAGTTACTTTACTGTATAGCGCGAGATCTCGTCACCATAGGGTGGCGAGACTGCACCTGACTACTGATGAGCGATGACAGAGGGTCATCCTCATCTTCTGACTCGTCGGTGAAGCCATGAGTCAGCACTGCTGAGTCAGGAACTAGACCCGCTGAAGGCAGTTCTAATTCCTCTCTAGCATGATAATGTTTCAATTTATTCACATGAATTGTCCTTTCCACCTGGTCCTCGAACACTCCTTTTATAACAAGATTAACCGGCCCCGCCCTTTTAATTACTCTATATGGTCCTCGCCACCTCGGAGCTAGTTTCCTGCTCTGATTGGCGGGCGCAGCCTCATTCACTCTCAATACGAGGCTTCCTTCCTTCAACTCAAGAGGGCGCACTTTCTTGTCATAAAAATGAGCATACCGAGTCCGTGCCTTCTTGGACGCTTCAGCTGCAATATTCCATGCATTTCTCATTTTTCCAAGGACCTCTGAAGGATAGTCCTCCCCGTATGCAACATTATGTCTGTTAAGCAGACCTGAGGGGAAATTGCATGAATTACCAGTAAACAAATGAAGTGGTTGGGTGTTAATTGATTGGTGGATGGCAGTATTCAAGGCGAACTGAACATAGGGTAGGTGTTCATCCCAGGTGTTTGCATCATGTTCAGCAAGGATTGCAAGCATATCCTTGACTGAACGATTAGTCCGTTCCGTCATTCCGTTTGCTTGTGGGTGGTAGGCCGTTGTAAAAGCCGAAGTTGTCTCTAAAATCTTACAAACTTCTCTAAATATATTCCCATTGAATTCTTGACCCCGGTCAGAGACTAAAACTTTAGGAGGTCCGAATACAGTAACGAACCTACGCAAGAACGCATCTGCAACCGTACGAGAATCCTTCTGAGGTAATGCAACTAGTGTAGTGTATCTAGACAGATGGTCAACTAGCACCAACACATATCTGTTACCTGAATGACTGTGGTGTAAATCAATCAGATCGGCCCCCACACGATCTAACGGTTCACGAATTTCAGGAAATTCCTGAAGTGGGGCTTGTACCTTAAGGGTACCTTTCCTCCTCTGGCAACGAGAGCACGACTTCACGAAATTGATTACCTCAGAAAGTAATCCTGGAAAATAAAATAGAGACTTTGCTTTTAAGTGCGTTTTAAAGATCCCCGGATGCCCTGCAATTTTTGAAGCATGCGCAAGCTTTAACGCTGATGACCGCAACGCGTCCGGAATAACTAGCTGAAATACTGCCCTATCATTCTGGCTATTAACATAATACAGGACGCCCTGTTTCATCTCAAAATCATGAATAGGTAAATTCTTTTTCTTTTTCGGGTATTTTCCTCCCTCTAAATACTCAATAATTTCTTTCCATCTAGGCTCGCTCATCTGGTATTTTCTCATTTTATCTGATGGAATGGTTTCAATGTTTTCATTAATTTGAACTGCCGCTATATTTCTACTTAGCGTGTCTGGCACAACATGTGCTGGACCAGGCTTGTACAAGATCTGGAATGAGTGGGCCGAAAGTTCGTGAGACCAGCGTGACATTCGTGGGCATTTCGTTCGCTTTTTAAATATGTGTGTTAACGCTCGATGGTCTGTGTAGATTACAAAATGCCGCTGAAATAGGTAAGGCTCGAAATACCTAACTGATTCTACTACTGCCAGTGCCTCCCGATCCGTAGCTGAATAACGAACTTCAGGTCCTTTGACCTTCCTACTGAAATAGGCTACTGGATGGGGTAAATTATCTGCGTCTCGCTGAATTAAGCACCCGCCAATAGCAATACCGCTGGCGTCAGTGTGCACTTCCCACTCTTTCTCAAAATCAGGAATAGCCAATACCGGTGTCGTGATTAGTTGGTCTTTCAGTTTGCGATAGGCCTCGTCATGTTCAGATTTCCACACAAACTTCGCATTTTTCTTTGTCAGATCAGTCAGGGGTGCTGAAATGCCAGCGAAACCTTCAATATGACGACGAAAATATCCGGCCGCCCCCAAAAACCTACGCACGTCCTTTGCTGTCCTTGGAGTAGGCATGTCAGCAATGGCGCGGCACGAATCTGGGTCAGGTCGGATACCGTCTGGGCACACCTGGAACCCCAGAAATTTGAATTTCTGAGCCGCCAAGGTGCACTTCTGAACATTCAGCCTGAAACCTGCCTGATCTAACAACTTCAAAGTCTCAGTCAAGTCCTGTAGGTGTTCCTCAAACGTCCTGGAATATATCACAACATCATCCAGGTACGCTAAAGAATGCCTACCCAGTACCGGACTAAGGATAAAGTTGATGGCCCTCTGAAACGACGAAGGCGCTGTCTTCAAACCAAACGGCATCCTACGGAATTGATAAGTGTGCCTACCATCCGAGAATGCTGTTTTTTCCCTATCCTGTTCTGCCACCGGAATCGCCCAATACGCCGATTTTGCGTCAAGAGTTGAGAAATACTTAGCAGCACCAAATTGATCTATTATCTCCTGTATTCGGGGCAACGGATACACATCACCCTTAGTTAGTTCGTTCACCTTCCGGTAGTCAACACAGAAACGATAACTACCGTCCGGTTTCCGAACAAGCACAACAGGAGAGAGCCATGGTGACGTACTAGGCTCTATCACGCCCTGTCTCAACATTTTCTGGCACTCCTCCCTGATAATGTTCTTTGCCTGTTCCGGCAACCTCCACTGTCTTGTGTACACAGGCAAATGGTCACCAGTTGGAATGGTGTGCTCGATCTTATCAAGGAGACCAATTTGGTCATCCTCTGTCGCAAACAATTTCGGGAATTTTCGTAAAACTCCTCTCAGTGCCTTCCTATCCGCCTGTGCAACATGTTGCAAATCAAGTGCTGAAATTAATTTTTCCACTTCCTCTACATTCTGTGCAACATTTCTCGTTTCGTATTGTACTTTGGATGGTGTTTTAGTGTTCAACATATTCAGTGCACTACATTGTGCAGTGACGGCTGGCGTCTCAGCTGACTCATGGTGAAAGATTTCTGTGTCCTCCACCATGGTTCCCTGAGATACCCTATCACCTGCCCTGAAGCGAAAAGTCTTATGTGAAAGATTGACAACTGGAATGAGTGCACCTTTATCGAGCACTACAACTAAGTGATGAGGAATTAATAAACTATCACATCTCCCAGCCACCTGAAGGGTGGTACCTGGTTGTATGTGACGTCCCACGGCTACTTTAATAAATTTAACAGAATGTGGTGGGCAACTCTGTTTGGTCAATGCATGCAATGCGCATGACCTCTTAATTGTGTCTGGAAGAGACTTAAAAATCAATTTTGGATAGTGCGCATTATATTTCAGCTTCCTCTTAATTGAAGCTACAACCGGGGGATGGTCGATCATCTCCACTGGGTAGGAAGTCTGTCCCAACTGCAACCTGCAGTTCCTAGCCCCTTTTTGAGCAGACAAGGAATAATTAAATCGCGACAGAAAATCAGTTCCCATTAAGATGTGACCAGGAAAATCAAGGTTCTCTACGATCGTACATGTGTGAGGCTGCAATTCCCCATCAATCTCAAAATTAACTGTACCTTGACCTACGATCTCAATCTTCTCCCCATTGACTGCTGTTAATGTCTTTGCGCAACGTTGAAGACGTGCATACTTAAAATTGCTGAAGGCTGACTTTTTAATTACTGTTGCCTGGCTTCCTGTATCAACAAAAGCTGTCAATCTCACACCTTCCACTTTCACCTCAAAAGTAGGCCTACCATCACTAGGAGCCTGCTTTCATGCTTTCGTAGGAGTGACTTCGCAATCCCTCTGTATATGCCCGCGCTTCCAGCAGGAGTAACACCTCCGCGGATCTCTGTTGGTACCCCGCGCAGGGTGGCTCGAACTTGCAGCTGTGGGCTGCTTCCCGCCTGATGAACCCGCGCCACAGTTCCTCAGCTTGGCTCCCTCGCCTTTACTTAACGCCTCTACGTATGGCGACAACTGAGTGCCCGGCGTCTCCGTGCGCCTCTGCCTGTCTAAGGCTGTGGCGGCCTGGGGTTGGGAACTGGGTTGAGGTTGGGGTTTGGATGGAGGTTGGGGTTGAGGTATGGTGTGGGTGGCCTCGGGTTGGGGTGTGGATTGAGGTTGGGGTTGAGGTATGGTGTGGGTGACCTCAGGCTGGGGTGTGGATTGAGGTTGGGGTGGGTATGGGGTGGCCTGGGGCTGGAATGGGTATGGGTATGGGTATGGGGTGGCCTGGGGTTGGAATGGGTATGGGTATGGGGTGGCCTGGGGTTGGAATGGGTATGGGTATGGGGTGGCCTGGGGTTGGAATGGGTATGGAGTGGCCTGGGGTTGGGGGAACGGTTGGTATGGGAACTGAGGATGGGGTTGGTATGGGAATTGAGGATGGGGTTGGGGTTGTTGTAGTGACGGGTGAGGTGTACCTAGGTGGTCCCCAGTGGTGTCGGAAGAGGTGCTGTCCTCTACACTTCCACTTCCACTCCCACTGGTCCCCACTGACTGGTCATTATCTGGGTTAAACATTTTCTGTGATTCCTGGTGTGCCACGTCTCTTCTAAACTACCCTTTAGTACATCCTCGACCCGGACTCACTAAAACCGTGATCTTACACAAATAATAATAAAAAAAAAATCGCAACTCTTTTCCAAGAAACAACTACTAAATTCCCAAAGTAGGAAATACACCGATTTATCGAGAGCATCGCTGAAGTGAATCCAATGAATGAGTGTCTGCCCCGCACTCGTGTCTGACCGTGAAATATCCCGCAGTTCTATTGCTGAAACCTAAGTCCTTTACGTTAAAAAAATTAAAGAATCTAATTTATATAAAACAATTTAAATGATAACGCAACTAACGCGCAGCACTCGTGATGGATTAATAAAGAATATTTACTGTACTTGAATACTAAACGCACTTGAAGTGAGCAGCGTGGCCACTGATGACTGATGGAGCGGGACCAGCCGCGCTGAAAAAAACTAAGTCCCGCGCTTTTTTGCTTAAACGCTGAAAAATCAAAATTTTTGTTCTGAAGGAAAATAACTAGTTTTACGTTAATAAACCGCTCTAGCGATTAATATAGACACCCAGGACCTATAAATGCTTACTAAAAATTGAATTTTTATCAAAAAACTGCGCTTTTACTCAATTGCTGGACTCTGCCAATTTTTCTGACTCCGAGGGAAAAATATTCTATCACCCCAAATATCACAAAACTTCTTTAATTCACAAAAATTTGGGTTTCTCGTTCCCAGATATAAATACGTTATTATTTACTACTGACGTTGTATGCAGAACAATACTGACACTTCGGGCGGTTTCAACACTCACTAATTCGAATTTTCGTCAAAATCAGAGATTTTCACCTCAAATGGACTCTGACAAAATTACGACACGATTTTCTCGAAAAATAACTAAATTCGGCAAAAATGTAATTATCACTGTTTAATGCTTACGGACAGAATTACGTCCCTTGCGCGCACTAGAGAGTAATACTGGCCCCAGAATATACACAAAACATGAAAATTCGAATTTTCGCCAAAAAGTCAGATTCTAGCCCAAGCTGGACTTAGAAAATTTTTCACCTACGTTTCTACTGAAAACAGAATTCTAAGTCTACAAACACAATTCTACCGTCTTACTGGTAACAACTAGAAAATATCATCCGCATCGACTGGGGAATCCTAATGACGCCCAGAACATACACGTGACCCACGAATACAAATTAATTACAGTTAACGACTTTCCGACATTGACTTAGCCGAAAACTTATCCCAAAATATTTAGAAATATACCACGGACTCTATTAAGCATTTACACGCAACTTACTATCCCTTAAACTCCTTCACTTATCTATCGTGACCGACACATAGCCCTAAGTCCAGAGGATTAACTACACTCTAGTAACAACGCCTCTGACTTAGGCTAATACAACAGGGAATAGCAAAACTTAATGTACGCACTTAGCCTAATATGCAAGAAAATGCTAAACACTTGGAAAAATTTTTTAACCGGGGATTGAATTTAGGGGAAAAATTAACGTCTAGAACAACGGAAATTACTTTATAAATTGAAGTATACTTAATTCAAAAATGCACTCGACTTAATCTTATAATTGCTCCTACCGGCTCGCCGTACCACACCTAGCCTAGGGGCCACACCCTCTAGGTTCCAACAGAGCGACACGCAGCTTTCAGCAACAATTATGACTAGGGACGACTCAACCTCCACTAAGTGTGCGATCACTTAGTTGTTGAATCGCTGCTAGGTAGGTTACTAGTCCGTCCCTCGGAGGCCGCAACGCCCTTCACGGATTACGTTTTTCCTAGCGTTTTGGGTCGTCTAATAACGCCCTCGGACTATCTACTGGCGTCCCACAGATATATCCGCCCCCGACAGCTCTCAAGGAACTGCTGTTGAGAGTATGGCGGCTCCCAACACCTCTGAATTAATTGCAATGGGTCGAGTATGGTACCCAGTCCAATCAACTCGGAGCGGTCTCCTTTTCAATAAATCTATTTTAACAGCCTAATCTTACTAACTAAACCTAAATCATATCAGCCCGCATGACCCAAGATTCGCCAATCCCCACTCAAACGCACTGTTGTGGGGCGCACTGCTAATCCTGGCCCGCGGCTGTCTCCTTAGCATCCGCGCACGTGTTCGAACGGCTAGACGCGTGAGCCTTTCAACAATTTCAAACAAAATTGTTGAAACCACCGCTGTGCACCATTGTAACACGGGTTCGGGTTCCTCTCACTACTTCTCTTCCTTCTACTCCCTCTACCCGTATTCTTACTTTTTTATTCTCTACCAAGGGACTCCAAAACTTTTACCAAACCAACTCCACGCCACGTGGTCCTAAGACGATTGACCGACTTAGGATTCTACACCCAGTATGACGTGACCTAGGCTCTGAGCAAAACTCTAGAGTCGCCTCTACGCTGCCACCACCAGACCAGTAACACAGAAGAGCAATGATCGAGGTCTGGATCGATCACGCTAATTAATCAACCTAGGGGCTTGATCCCCACTATATATGATGACCTTGAGTGTGGAATAAATTACACGGTAATGATAATTCCGATTCGATGTTAGAATCGGCGCCCAATACAACTCTGCCTCGTGTGGACCACGTGACCAGGACAAGTATACACATAACCAAATGGAGACAATAAAAATGCAAATTATTAACTTAATTTATTAAAAGAAAACTAAAACAAAATCTAAATATGTTCACTCCCTGTCACTTTAACACTCCCTACTTGACCTGAATGGCAAATGAGACTATTTCTATACATAACCATAGCAACTATACCTCTATGTTTTCCAGCTAAGATGTTGGGCTGGTCTCGGGGAGAGGTAAGATGTTTGACCTCTCCCAGCTGCTTCCGTGACCACACTGATCTGTCCTCGTCTGGCCTAGCCCAGACTAGAACATTGTATCCTTCCGCCTAGTCAAAGTTTTACCAAGTTACTAGCCAGGTTTAAGTTATAACAATTAACCTCTGTTGTACTTAATTGATCCAGACTGGTTGAATTATTTTACTGAATTAAATTACAAACATCTAACGGCAGAGCTGTTCCCGATCACAAAAATGGTTATTAAAACTTTGAGAAATAGTAGACCTGTCAACCCCTGATGACCTATGACCGCCGGTCACTCCGCTTTACAAGTTAGATCTGATTCGTGACGTCACTGATGGTGACTTAAACTCAATAATTAGAATACTCTTGATATTGTACCCAGTACTATTATACAATACAATTTTAATGCAAAATGAATAAAGGCTAATTTTCTCTAAATTACTGAATACTATAGGATGGTTCATTATACGCAGCTATGAACAAAGATGCCCGCCATTTGTGACTCAGACCTGCTAATTCCCAGGGGACTGGGCGTTGTTGAGAGGTCAGGTCCCTACTCGAACTTCTGGAACCTTCTGGAATAATTCTTACAACAGCCTAGTTTGTTACACCTGTGTGTGTCACACCACCCCCACCTGTGTGTGTCACACCACCCCACCTGTGTGTGTCACACCACCCCACCTGTGCGTGTCACACCGCCCCACCTGTGTGTGTCACACCACCCCACCTGTGTCACACCACCCAAACCTGTGTGTGTCACACCACACTACCTGTGTGTGTCACACCACCCCACCTGTGTGTGTCACACCACCCCACCTGTGTGTCACACCGCCCCCACCTGTATGTCACACCACCCCACCTGTGTGTGTCACACCACCCCACCTGTGTGTGTCACACCACCCCACCTCTGTGTGTCACACCACCCCACCTGTGTGTGTCACACCACCCCACCTGTGTGTCACACCACCCCACCTGTGTGTGTGTCACACCACCCACACCTGTGTGTGTCACACCACCAGTAGTAGGGATGGCAACGCACAGACGAATTTTTTTTTCTGGGAGAAAATTCGTGTCTGTGAGCCAGGGTTTTCAGGTAAATTTAGAAATTCGTGTCTGTGAGCCAGGGTTTTCAGGTAAATTTAGAAATTCGTGTTTGTGAGCCAGGGTTTTTCAGGCGAATTTGGGCAGTCACAGATTTGGTATTAGGGAATTCTTATGAGAAAGATAATTTCCGAGACTTTAGAAGTTTGTTAAAAGTTCTTGTGCTGAAAATAAGTTCATACAACTTTGTTAAAGTTCTTATGGGAGAAATTCAAATTCGTGTTTAAGAGCCAGCATTTCAAGGATAACTCTACGGACATATTTTACATGTTTTCAACTTACAAAAATCGTCTATGTAAGCCATAGTTTTTCAGGTAAATTTAGAAAATCACCTGTGCGGACCAATGTTTTCAGGTCTCGTACCTCACATCACCTCCCTCCCCCCTTACCTCGCAATCTCTCGTGTCACCTTTATTTACCTTAGGCCCTGCCAGCCAGACGCTTCTTGTAGGTCGCCTCTTATCATATCTTATCTTATCTTCTCCATAATAATATCTGGACCGTCCCTCTCTCTCTCTCTCTCTCCTCCTATTTCCTTACAGCTATTTTCAGAGTTTCAAATAATCATAGAAGTTTATTTATATGTTTATGACCGAATTTGTAAAAGGACCATTTTCAGAGAATATTGTCTTAGATGTTTTGTTAAGGAAAACAGCCAACTTATCCATAACATTTAGTTTTATATCCATTTACGGCTATTTCACCTGTAAAGACCAAAATTGAACAGAGCCCAGTTTTTAGCTCATATTTCATCAGAGTCCAATTATCAACAGAAATTCGCCAGAGTCTACTTTGAGATCAAAATTAGTCAGAGACAGTTTTAGCTCATATTTCATCAGAGACCATTTTATACCTAAAAATGAACAGAGTCCACTTTGTGAGCAAAATTAGTCAGAGACAGTTTTTAGCTCATATTTCATCAGAGTCCAATTATCAACAGAAATTCGCCAGAGTCTACTTTGAGAGCAAAATTCGTCAGAGACAGTTTTAAGCTCATATTTCATCAGAGTCCAATTATCAACAGAATTCGCCAGAGTCTACTTTGAGAGCAAATTTCATCAGTGTCCTGTAATCTGTGAAAATTTGACAGAGTCCATTTTATACCCAATTTTCGTCAGAGTCCAGGTTATACCGAAAATTCGCCAGAGTCTACTTTGTGCCAAAATGTTCAGAGTCCAGTTCATGATCGAAATTAATCAGAGTCCAATTAAAGACCCAAATTTGACAGAGACCACATTTTCGCTACTAGCAGTCCAATCCCCCTGAAATTTTAAACAGTCATATTTCAGACGTAGTAAATAAGATCAAGTCAGTTACAGAGCTCCAGCTCTTGTCCCCCTGTATTTGCATATTTTCTCTATATTCAGCTGTGTTCTTCACATTTTTTCCATGTTTTCTGTGTTCATTCCATGTTCTATAAATGTTCACAGCATGCTCAGTTCAAATTTTTTCTGCCGTTTTCCCCCGTATGTTCACTATGTTCTTTGTCATATTTTCATGTGCATCATATGTTCTCTGTACAACTTTTTATACTCAATATTCATGTTCTCAATGTTCTTAGCTTGTTCTTCACATGTTCAGTGTTCATTCTTTGTATTCCCTATGTTCCTTATCATGTCTTCATATTCTCTATAAGTTCATATTCCCTGCATGTTCACTCTATTCATCAACTTTTTCTTACATGTTTTCTGTGTTCACCGTATGTTCACTGTGTTCATTCCCTTACTTAACCTCAATTTTTTTTATGTTCTTTGTTTCTTCCATTCACTAACTAGTTCTTTGTCAAATAATATTATACTGCATTACAGTTCCCTCAACAATTTTAGTCACCAAGTATTATTTTCAAAACTATGTCAAAGTAATTCTCGTTGTCAACTTAATAGTTCTACCAACCCCGTTCTTAAACAAATCTACACTTTATTCAGTTCCAAATTTACAAAAGACAAACCTTTCTTGTAACTTCTTAACTAAAAATCTTTCGCCAATCAACTGAAACATAGTCACTTTCCTCATTTCTCAACTAACTTATTATCCAATCAACCAAAAATTGTCAAAGGAATCTTTCCAACACTGTTCATAACTAAACTTATTCCCTAGTCATCAGAAAATAACCGTGTTCTTCATGTTTCATTGTCATTTCATAACTAAAATTATCCGCCAATCAGAAAAGTCATGTTCATCATGTTTTGTCTTTTGCTCAACTAAAAGTATTCATCGGTCAACTAAAAATAGTTACTTCATCATGTTTCCTTGTCATTTCTTAACTGAAATATCACTTCTCTCATCTGAAAATAGTCAGGATTAATCTCATTCAACACCGTTCTTAACTAAAACAACCTTTCGCTTAGCTAAAAATTGTCAAAGGAAACTTCTTTCAGCACTTTTCTTAACAGCCGCTATGTTTCATCAAGTAAGAAAAATTGTCAAAGGAATCTTTCCAGCACTGTTCACAACTAAACATATTCCCCATTCATCAGAAAATAACCGTGTTCTTCATGTTTCATTGTCATTTCATAACTAAAATTATCCATCAATCAACAGAAAAAGCCATGTTCATCATGTTTTTGTCTTTTTGCTTAACTAAAATTATGTTTTCGTCAAGTAAGAAAAAATAACCGAAGATATCTATCATCGTCGTTCTTAACTGACATTTATACTTTGTGGAGCACTAAAATAGTCACTGTCATCATGTTTTGTCTTTTTCCATAACTAAAAGTATTCATCAGTCAACTAAAAAATAGTTACTTCATCATGTTTCCTTGTCATTTCTTAACTGAAATATCACATCTCTCATCTGAAAAATAGTCATGTTTAGCCTCTTTCCAACACTGTTCTTAACTAAAATTATATGTCGCTAAGTAAGAAAAATAGTCAAATGTAACTTTTTCAGCACTTTCGTAAAAATTATATGTCGTTAAGTAAGAAAAATAGTCAAAGGTACTCTCCGTAACACCAAAGTTACTCTTCGAGATAACAAAAGACACTCTCAAACACTCAAAAATTTACTCGCATCCTCAAAGTTATTCTCAGAGTCATCAAAAAGTTAATCTCAGTCATCAAAATGCTATTCTCTAAGTAACCTTTCGTTCATCAGAGAAACTTTCTAAGACATCTTCGTTCATTAAAGTTAATCTCAGAGGCATAAAAGTTATTCTCAGAGTCATCAAAAAGTTAATCTCAGTCATCAAAATGCTATTCTCTAAGTAACCTTTCGTTCATCAGAGAATCTTTCTAAGACATCTTCGTTCATTAGAGTTAATCTCAGAGGCATAAAAGTTATTCTCAGAGCTATCAAACTTGTTCTCGATGCCATGAAAAGTATTTTCTCGTTCATCAAAGTTAATCTCAGAGTTAACAAAGGTAATCTCTAACTCACTTTCGTTCAACATATTAATTCGCTAAGTCCTCAAAGTTATTCTCTAAGACGACAAAGTCTTTCTCAGAGCTATCAAACTTGTTCTCAAAGTCATCAAAGTTATTCACAGAGTCATCAAAGTTAATCTAAGACATCATTTTTCATCAAAGATATTCTCTCTAAACCATCAATGTTCTTCTCTAAGACATAAAAGTCATTCTCAGAGTCGCCTTCGTTCTTCAGAGAAACTTTCCAAAACATCTTTGTTCATCAAGTTATTCTCGGAGTCATCAAAAGGTATTCTCTAACTCACTTTTGGTCATTAAAGTTAATTTCTATGTTATAAAAGTTTGTCTCAGAGACATCTAAAGTTAATCTTAGAGTTATCAAATGTAATCTCTAACTCACTTTTGTTCATCAAAGTTGATCTCAGAGTTAACAAAGGTAATCTCTAACTCACTCTCGTTCATCAAAGTTGTTTCAAAGATATCAAAGTTAATCTCAGAGTTATCCAAAGATATTCTCATGTCCACAAAAGTTATTCCAAGAGACGTCAAAGTTAATCTCAGACATCTTCGTTCATAAAAGTTATTCTCTAAGACATCAAAGTTATTCTAAGAGCTATCAAAAGTTATTCTCAGTCATGATATGTTATTCTCTAAGTAACCTTCCATTCATCAAAGACATTCTCTATGTCCTGAAAGTTATTCTCTAAGACAGCAAAGTTATTCTCAGAGTCATCAAAGTTATTCTCTATGTCATCAAAAAGTTATTCTCTGAGCTAACAAAATACTACTCATGTTCTCAGAAGTCATTCTCAAACTCATCAAAGTTATTCTCAGAGTCATCAAAAGTTGTTCTCTAAGACATCAATGTTGTTATCTACGACATCAAAGATGTTCTGTAAATCATAAAAGTTAATCTTAACTCACCTTCGTTCATTAGAGAAACTTTCCAATCCATATTCGTTGACCAGAGTTATTCTCAGAGTCATCAAAGCGATCTCTAATTCATCTTCGTTCTCCAAAAAGTTGTTCTCTAAGACACCTTCATTCATCAAAGAAACTCTCCTTCTTCCATCATGTTATTCTTTAAGACATCTTCAGTCATAAAATTTCTCTCCAAAATGTAACTAGTTCAGCTTTTCATACCAAACCTGCATTTCTGTTAAAATATATTTTCGTAGTCACTTTACCCTAAAACTGTTCTTTACCTATCTTACCTTACCTTACCTATCTTACCTAACCTAACCTATCTTACCTAACTTTACCTATCTTACCTAACTTAACCTGCATAACCTAACTTTACCTATCCTAACATATCTTACCTTACCTATCTTACCTAACTTTACCTATCTTACCTAACTTACCTACATTACCTAACTTAACTTAACCTAACTTACCTACATTACATAACTTAACCTGCATAACCTAACCTGCTTAACTTAACTTACCTTACCTTACCTATCTTACCTAACTTACCTACATTACCTAACTTAACTTACCCTGCTTAACCTAACTTCCTTACATTACCTATCTTAACTTAACCTGCACAACCTAACTTTACATATCCTAACTTACCTTACCTATCTTACCTAACTTTACCTATCTTACCTAACTTACATAACTTATCCTGCTTAACCTAACTTACCTACATTTACCTAACTTAACCTGCCTAACCTAACTTACCTTACCTTACGTATCATACCTACATTACCTAACTTAACCTGCTTAACTTAACTTACCTTACCTTACCTATCTTACCTAACTTACCTACATTACCTAACTTAACTTAACCTGCTTAACCTAACTTACCTACATTACCTAACTTAACCTGCTTAACTTAACTTACCTTACCTTACCTATCTTACCTAACTTACTTGACTTAACCTGCTTAACCTAACTTACATAACTTAACCTAACTTACCTAACTTACCTACATTACCTAACTTAACCTGCATAACCTAACCTGCTTAACCTAACTTACCTACCTTACCTAACTTAACCTGCTTAACCTAACTTACATAACTTAACCTGTTTAACCTAACTTATTTAACTTATCTCACCTATCCTAACGTAACATAACTTGCTTTACCTAACTTAATCTTACATTCCCAAACTGATGTATCCTAACTTATCTAGTCCAACCAGACATGATCTAACTTACATAAGTATTCCTTCTTGTCTTTTGTGTTTCGTCAATCATTGTCTCATATTCATTTACTCATTTCATTAGTTAATTTCTCAAATGGTCACTTATGCATTTCAAGTGCTATTTGTTAGAGATTGGATATTTAAGCATTTCAAAGAATTTTTGTTATATATGGGCATTTACTCATTTCAAGGGTTAATTTCTCAAATGGACATTTTTGCATTTCAAGTGTTATTTGTTTAAGATTGGGTGTTTAACCATTTCAAAGGATTTTTGTTATATATGGGAACTTACTCGTTTCAAGGGCTAATTTCTCAAATGGTCATTTTTGCAGATCAAGGGTTATTTGTTAAAGTTCATCAAGTTGCTCATAAGTTGTATTTAGTAGGTTCTATCATATGTTCTTATTCCCCAACCCCTTAACCTAACCTCTTGTAATCGTAGTGTATTTGGTAGGTTCTATCATATGTTCTTATTCCCCAACCCTTTAACTTAACCTTTCAGATGTAGTTTATTTGGTAGGTTCTATCATATGTTCTTATTCCCCAACCCTTTAACCTAACCTTTCAGATGTAGTTTATTATGTTTTTGACGTATTTGTTGAATATATTATCCTTTTCCTAACCTTTCAGATGTAGTTTTGTTTCTCCTTTTTGTATATTTTTACCCAAACCCACCATCCCACTTAACCTTCTTTCCTTCTTTTACTTTGTTTTCACATATAAGTTCATTCTTTATTTTAGTAATAATAAAATTACAATAGTAAAGAAACAGATCTACTAAGACTTGAAATTCAGAAAAAACAAGAGAGCAAGTGAGTGAGAGCATGAAAAGAGGAGAAAAAAGTAAGAGAGAGGGGGAGGAAGAGCATGGGAGCACTAAGACTTGAATTTGAGAAAAAGAAAAACTAAGTGAATGAGAGTGAGGGTGAGAGAATGGGAGCATTAAGACTTGAATTTGAGAAAGAAGAGAGCATTTGAGCAAATGAGGGAGAGAGAGGGGGAGGAAGAGAGAGAATAAGGGAGAGAGATAGAAAAGGAGGGTTAGAAGGAGTAGGAGAATCAAAGTAAAAGAAGGAAAGAAGGTTAAGTGGGATGGTGGGTTTGGGTAAAAATATACAAAAAGGAGAAACAAAACTACATCTGAAAGGTTAGGAAAAGGATAATATATTCAACAAATACGTCAAAAACATAATAAACTACATCTGAAAGGTTAGGCTAAAGGGTTGGGGAATAAGAACATATGATAGAACCTACCAAATAAACTACATCTGAAAGGTTAGGTTAAAGGGTTGGGGAATAAGAACATATGATAGAACCTACCAAATACACTACGATTACAAGAGGTTAGGTTAAGGGGTTGGGGAATAAGAACATATGATAGAACCTACTAAATACAACTTATGAGCAACTTGATGAACTTTAACAAATAACCCTTGATCTGCAAAAATGACCATTTGAGAAATTAGCCCTTGAAACGAGTAAGTTCCCATATATAACAAAAATCCTTTGAAATGGTTAAACACCCAATCTTAAACAAATAACACTTGAAATGCAAAAATGTCCATTTGAGAAATTAACCCTTGAAATGAGTAAATGCCCATATATAACAAAAATTCTTTGAAATGCTTAAATATCCAATCTCTAACAAATAGCACTTGAAATGCATAAGTGACCATTTGAGAAATTAACTAATGAAATGAGTAAATGAATATGAGACAATGATTGACGAAACACAAAAGACAAGAAGGAATACTTATGTAAGTTAGATCATGTCTGGTTGGACTAGATAAGTTAGGATACATCAGTTTGGGAATGTAAGATTAAGTTAGGTAAAGCAAGTTATGTTACGTTAGGATAGGTAAGATAAGTTAAATAAGTTAGGTTAAACAGGTTAAGTTATGTAAGTTAGGTTAAGCAGGTTAAGTTAGGTAAGGTAGGTAAGTTAGGTTAAGTTAGGTTAAGCAGGTTAGGTTATGCAGGTTAAGTTAGGTAATGTAGGTAAGTTAGGTAAGTTAGGTTAAGTTATGTAAGTTAGGTTAAGCAGGTTAAGTCAGGTAAGTTAGGTAAGATAGGTAAGGTAAGGTAAGTTAAGTTAAGCAGGTTAAGTTAGGTAATGTAGGTAAGTTAGGTTAAGCAGGTTAAGTTAAGTTAGGTAATGTAGGTAAGTTAGGTATGATAGGTAAGGTAAGGTAAGTTAAGTTAAGCAGGTTAAGTTAGGTAAATGTAGGTAAGTTAGGTTAAGCAGGATAAGTTATGTAAGTTATATAAGATAGGTAAAGTTAGGTAAGATAGGTAAGGTAAGTTAGGATATGTAAAGTTAGGTTGTGCAGGTTAAGTTAAGATAGGTAATGTAAGGAAGTTAGGTTAAGCAGGTTAAGTTAAGTTAGGTAATGTAGGTAAGTTAGGTAAGATAGGTAAGGTAAGGTAAGTTAAGTTAAGCAGGTTAGGTTATGCAGGTTAAGTATGTAATGTAGGTAAGTTAGGTTAAGTTAAGTTAGGTAATGTAGGTAAGTTAGGTAAGATAGGTAAAGTTAGGTAAGATAGGTAAGGTAAGGTAAGATATGTTAGGATAGGTAAAGTTAGGTTATGCAGGTTAAGTTAGGTAAGATAGGTAAAGTTAGGTAAGATAGGTTAGGTTAGGTAAGATAGGTAAGGTAAGGTAAGATAGGTAAAGAACAGTTTTAGGGTAAAGTGACTACGAAAATATATTTTAACAGAAATGCAGGTTTGGTATGAAAAGCTGAACTAGTTACATTTTGGAGAGAAATTTTATGACTGAAGATGTCTTAAAGAATAACATGATGGAAGAAGGAGAGTTTCTTTGATGAATGAAGGTGTCTTAGAGAACAACTTTTTGGAGAACGAAGATGAATTAGAGATCGCTTTGATGACTCTGAGAATAACTCTGGTCAACGAATATGGATTGGAAAGTTTCTCTAATGAACGAAGGTGAGTTAAGATTAACTTTTATGATTTACAGAACATCTTTGATGTCGTTGATAACAACATTGATGTCTTAGAGAACAACTTTTGATGACTCTGAGAATAACTTTGATGAGTTTGAGAATGACTTCTGAGAACATGAGTAGTATTTTGTTAGCTCAGAGAATAACTTTTTGATGACATAGAGAATAACTTTGATGACTCTGAGAATAACTTTGCTGTCTTAGAGAATAACTTTCAGGACATAGAGAATGTCTTTGATGAATGGAAGGTTACTTAGAGAATAACATATCATGACTGAGAATAACTTTTGATAGCTCTTAGAATAACTTTGATGTCTTAGAGAATAACTTTTATGAACGAAGATGTCTGAGATTAACTTTGACGTCTCTTGGAATAACTTTTGTGGACATGAGAATATCTTTGGATAACTCTGAGATTAACTTTGATATCTTTGAAACAACTTTGATGAACGAGAGTGAGTTAGAGATTACCTTTGTTAACTCTGAGATCAACTTTGATGAACAAAAGTGAGTTAGAGATTACATTTGATAACTCTAAGATTAACTTTAGATGTCTCTGAGACAAACTTTTATAACATAGAAATTAACTTTAATGACCAAAAGTGAGTTAGAGAATACCTTTTGATGACTCCGAGAATAACTTGATGAACAAAGATGTTTTGGAAAGTTTCTCTGAAGAACGAAGGCGACTCTGAGAATGACTTTTATGTCTTAGAGAAGAACATTGATGGTTTAGAGAGAATATCTTTGATGAAAAATGATGTCTTAGATTAACTTTGATGACTCTGTGAATAACTTTGATGACTTTGAGAACAAGTTTGATAGCTCTGAGAAAGACTTTGTCGTCTTAGAGAATAACTTTGAGGACTTAGCGAATTAATATGTTGAACGAAAGTGAGTTAGAGATTACCTTTGTTAACTCTGAGATTAACTTTGATGAACGAGAAAATACTTTTCATGGCATCGAGAACAAGTTTGATAGCTCTGAGAATAACTTTTATGCCTCTGAGATTAACTCTAATGAACGAAGATGTCTTAGAAAGATTCTCTGATGAACGAAAGGTTACTTAGAGAATAGCATTTTGATGACTGAGATTAACTTTTTGATGACTCTGAGAATAACTTTTATGCCTCTGAGATTAACTTTAATGAACGAAGATGTCTTAGAAAGTTTCTCTGATGAACGAAAGGTTACTTAGAGAATAGCATTTTGATGACTGAGATTAACTTTTTGATGACTCTGAGAATAACTTTGAGGATGCGAGTAAATTTTTGAGTGTTTGAGAGTGTCTTTTGTTATCTCGAAGAGTAACTTTGGTGTTACGGAGAGTACCTTTGACTATTTTTCTTACTTAACGACATATAATTTTTACGAAAGTGCTGAAAAAGTTACATTTGACTATTTTTCTTACTTAGCGACATATAATTTTAGTTAAGAACAGTGTTGGAAAGAGGCTAAACATGACTATTTTTCAGATGAGAGATGTGATATTTCAGTTAAGAAATGACAAGGAAACATGATGAAGTAACTATTTTTTAGTTGACTGATGAATACTTTTAGTTATGGAAAAAGACAAAACATGATGACAGTGACTATTTTAGTGCTCCACAAAGTATAAATGTCAGTTAAGAACGACGATGATAGATATCTTCGGTTATTTTTTCTTACTTGACGAAAACATAATTTTAGTTAAGCAAAAAGACAAAAACATGATGAACATGGCTTTTTCTGTTGATTGATGGATAATTTTAGTTATGAAATGACAATGAAACATGAAGAACACGGTTATTTTCTGATGAATGGGGAATATGTTTAGTTGTGAACAGTGCTGGAAAGATTCCTTTGACAATTTTTCTTACTTGGTGAAACATAGCGGCTGTTAAGAAAAGTGCTGAAAGAAGTTTCCTTTGACAATTTTTAGCTAAGCGAAAGGTTGTTTTAGTTAAGAACGGTGTTGAATGAGATTAATCCTGACTATTTTCAGATGAGAGAAGTGATATTTCAGTTAAGAAATGACAAGGAAACATGATGAAGTAACTATTTTTAGTTGACCGATGAATACTTTTAGTTGAGCAAAAGACAAAACATGATGAACATGACTTTTCTGATGATTGGCGGATAATTTTAGTTATGAAATGACAATGAAACATGAAGAACACGGTTATTTTCTGATGACTAGGGAATAAGTTTAGTTATGAACAGTGTTGGAAAGATTCCTTTGACAATTTTTGGTTGATTGGATAATAAGTTAGTTGAGAAATGAGGAAAGTGACTATGTTTCAGTTGATTGGCGAAAGATTTTTAGTTAAGAAGTTACAAGAAAGGTTTGTCTTTTGTAAATTTGGAACTGAATAAAGTGTAGATTTGTTTAAGAACGGGGTTGGTAGAACTATTAAGTTGACAACGAGAATTACTTTGACATAGTTTTGAAAATAAAACTTGGTGACTAAAATTGTTGAGGGAACTGTAATGCAGTATAATATTATTTGACAAAGAACTAGTTAGTGAATGGAAGAAACAAAGAACATAAAAAAAATTGAGGTTAAGTAAGGGAATGAACACAGTGAACATACGGTGAACACAGAAAACATGTAAGAAAAAGTTGATGAATAGAGTGAACATGCAGGGAATATGAACTTATAGAGAATATGAAGACATGATAAGGAACATAGGGAATACAAAGAATGAACACTGAACATGTGAAGAACAAGCTTAGAACATTGAGAACATGAATATTGAGTATAAAAAGTTATACAGAGAACATATGATGCACATGAAAATATGACAAAGAACATAGTGAACATACGGGGGAAAACGGCAGAAAAAATTTGAACTGAGCATGCTGTGAACATTTATAGAACATGGAATGAACACAGAAAACATGGAAAAAATGTGAAGAACACAGCTGAATATAGAGAAAATATGCAAATACAGGGGGACAAGAGCTGGAGCTCTGTAACTGACTTGATCTTATTTACTACGTCTGAAATATGACTGTTTAAAATTTCAGGGGGATTGGACTGCTAGTAGCGAAAATGTGGTCTCTGTCAAATTTGGGTCTTTAATTGGACTCTGATTAATTTCGATCATGAACTGGACTCTGAATATTTTGGCACAAAGTAGACTCTGGCGAATTTTCGGTATAACCTGGACTCTGACGAAAATTGGGTATAAAATGGACTCTGTCAAATTTTCACAGATTACAGGACACTGATGAAATTTGCTCTCAAAGTAGACTCTGGCGAATTTCTGTTGATAATTGGACTCTGATGAAATATGAGCTAAAAACTGTCTCTGACTAATTTTGCTCACAAAGTGGACTCTGTTCATTTTTAGGTATAAAATGGTCTCTGATGAAATATGAGCTAAAACTGTCTCTGACTAATTTTGATCTCAAAGTAGACTCTGGCGAATTTCTGTTGATAATTGGACTCTGATGAAACATGAGCTAAAAACTGGGCTCTGTTCAATTTTGGTCTTTACAGGTGAAGTAGCCGTAAATGGATATAAAACTAAATGTTATGGATAAGTTGGCTGTTTTCCTTAACAAAACATCTAAGACAATATTCTCTGAAAATGGTCCTTTTACAAATTCGGTCATAAACATATAAATAAACTTCTATGATTATTTGAAACTCTGAAAATAGCTGTAAGGAAATAGGAGGAGAGAGAGAGAGAGAGAGAGAGAGAGGGACGGTCCAGATATTATTATGGAGAAGATAAGATAAGATATGATAAGAGGCGACCTACAAGAAGCGTCTGGCTGGCAGGGCCTAAGGTAAATAAAGGTGACGCGAGAGATTGCGAGGTAAAGGGGGAGGGAGGTGATGTGAGGTACGAGACCTGAAAACATTGGTCCGCACAGGTGATTTTCTAAATTTACCTGAAAAACTATGGCTTACATAGACGATTTTTGTAAGTTGAAAACATGTAAAATATGTCCGTAGAGTTATCCTTGAAATGCTGGCTCTTAAACACGAATTTGAATTTCTCCCATAAGAACTTTAACAAAGTTGTATGAACCTATTTTCAGCACAAGAACTTTTAACAAACTTCTATAGTCTCGGAAATTATCTTTCTCATAAGAATTCCCTAATTCCAAATCTGTGACTGCCCAAATTCGCCTGAAAAACCCTGGCTCACAAACACGAATTTCTAAATTTACCTGAAAACCCTGGCTCACAGACACGAATTTCTAAATTTACCTGAAAACCCTGGCTCACAGACACGAATTTTCTCCCAGAAAAAAAAATTTGTCTGTGCGTTGCCATCCCTACTACTACCACCCACACCTGTGTGTGTCACACTACACCACCTGTGTTTGTCACACCACCCCACCTGTGTGTGTCACACCACCCCACCTGTGTGTCACACCACCCCACCTGTGTGTCACACCACCCCACCTGTGTGTCACACCACCCCACCTGTGTGTCACACCACACCACCTGTGTGTCACACCACACCACCTGTGTGTGTCACACCACCCCACCTGTGTGTCACACCACCCCACCTGTGTGTCTGTTACGAACCCGGATCCAGCGTCCGAGCCTGGAGCAGTGACAACCACGCCATCTGTGAGTCAGCTCCCGAAACCCCCGCCAAACGGACGACGACACCTGGTGAGGACAGCGTGTACTGGCCTCGAGGACCAGTTTCCAGTCTGGTTCCACGCTCAACACCGCCGCTCCTGACCTCTGGTGAAGTGGTGCTCCGACGACAGCGCCATCTATGGGCTGGATACGTCAGGTGTTTGTGCCCGAGCCCGTAAGTGAGGTGTATTAGTGTCCCGGTTATTGATGACGTGTCTGCTTACAGAGCCGACCTGGGACCACTGTGTTGAAGGATGAGTCAGTCTACCCGAGGCAGCCAGTCTCCATACCTTGAACCTTGCTGCAGCTGTTGTGACGTCGTCCCCCCCCCCCCCCGGAAGAACACTGTGGTGTGTTAGCCTGCCAGTGGAGTGGCAGTAAAAGGATTTACCCGGGACCGACTGTTGGAGACGATCATCCACTGGGGTACTGAAGACAGGAGAGTGACTTGTGGTGTCACACGAAGCTCCTGTCTAGGGCGTTCCCCTTTTATCGTCCGTGGAGTGGCCGTACCAGCCTTGTGGGCTCAGAACCTGCCAGCAGACCAGCTGGACGTGTGGTTGACGGCCTCCACGGCGGTGCCCCCAGTGGACCCGTGTTTTGGCTGACCTGTGGCCAGGGTAGGCTCAACTTCTTTGGAGAATTAATTGTGAGGCCACGAAGAGAGCACCAAGGATTCGGCACCAAGAGTTGTGGCACCAGCGTCTTCAGCAGAAGACAACGATTATGGATTAATCCCCTTGTATAGTGTTAATATCCCTCCCCCTTGTGCACTCATTTATTTTATATATTTAAACGGTGATGGTAATAATTATAATGTTAAGTTCTTAACTTTCTTTCCCAACTCCCTTTAAGTTACTTGCGTCACGGATCTCATCCCTTGGTAGCCACTACTGGCTTGGGAACGGATATCTATATCTGACTCTAACAACATCAGAGTGAGAACCCCGTTGCGTCCCGAGAAGGTCGTAACAGTGTCACACCACCCCACCTGTGTGTCACACCACCCCACTTGTGTGTCATACCACCCCACCTGTGTGTGTCACACCACCCCAGCTGTGTGTGTCACACCACCCCACCTGTGTGTGTCACACCACCCCACCTGTGTGTGTCACACCACCCCACCTGTGTGTGTCACACCACCCTACCTGTGTGTGTCACACCACCCAACCTGTGTGTGTCACACCAACCCACCTGTGTGTGTCACACCACCCCCACCTGTGTGTCACACCACCCCACGTGTGTGTGTCACACCACTCCACCTGTGTGTGTCACACCACCCCACCTGTGTGTGTCACACCGCTCCACCTGTGTGTGTCACACCACCCCACCTGTGTGTCACACAACCCCACCTGTGTGTGTCACACCACCCCCACCTGTGTGTATCACACCACCCCACCTGTGTGTGTCACACCACCCCACCTGTGTGTGTCACACCACCCCACCTGTGTATGTCACACCACCCCCACCTGTGTGTCACACCACCCCACCTGTGTGTCACACCACCCCCACCTGTGTGTGTCACACCACCCCACCTGTGTGTGTCACACCACACCACCTGTGTGTGTCACACCACCCCACCTGTGTGTGTCACACCACCCCACCTGTGTGTCACACCACCCCACCTGTGTGTCACACCACCCCACCTCTGTGTGTCACACCACTCCACCTCTGTGTGTCACAACACCCCACCTCTGTGTGTATCACACCACCCCACCTGTTTGTCACACCGCCCCACCTGTGTGTGTCACACCACCCCACCTGTGTGTCACACCGCCCCACCTGTGTGTGTCACACAACACCACCTGTGTGTGTCACACCACCCCACCTGTGTCTGTCTCACCACCCCACCTGTGTGTCACACCACCCCACCTGTGTGTCACACCAGCCCACCTGTGTGTCGCACCACCCCACCTGTGTGTCACACCACCCCACCTGTGTGTCACACCACCCCACCTGTGTGTCACACCACCTCACCATTGTGTCACACCACCCCACCTGTGTGTGTCACACCACCCCACCTGTGTGTGTCACACCACCCCACCTGTGTGTGTCACACCACCCCACCTGTGTGTGTCACACCACCCAACCTGTGTGTGTCACACCACCCCACCTGTGTGTGTCACACCACCCCACCTGTGTGTGTCAACCGCCCCACCTGTGTGTGTCACACCGCTCCACCTGTGCATGTCACACCACCCCCACGTGTGTGTGTGTCACACCACCCCCACGTGTGTGTGTGTCACACCACCCCACCTGTGTGTGTCACACCACCCCACCTGTGTGTCACACCACCCCACGCGTGTGTGTCACACCACTCTACCTGTGTGTGTCACACCACCCCACCTGTGTGTGTCACACCGCTCCACCTGTGTGTGTCACACCACCCCACCTGTGTGTCACACCGCCCCACCTGTGTGTGTCACACCACCCCACCTGTGTGTCACACCGCCCCACCTGTGTGTGTCACACAACACCACCTGTGTGTGTCACACCACCCCACCTGTGTGTGTCTCACCACCCCACCTGTGTGTCACACCACCCCACCTGTGTGTCACACCAGCCCACCTGTGTGTCGCACCACCCCACCTGTGTGTCACACCACCCCACCTGTGTGTCACACCACCCCACCTGTGTGTCACACCACCCCACCTGTGTGTCACACCACCCCACCTGTGTGTGTCACACCACCCCACCTGTGTGTGTCACACCACCCCACCTGTGTGTGTCACACCACCCCACCTGTGTGTGTCACACCACCCCACCTGTGTGTGTCACACCACCCCACCTGTGTGTGTCACACCACCCGACCTGTGTGTGTCACACCACCCCACCTGTGTGTGTCACACCACCCCACCTGTGTGTGTCACACCGCCCCACCTGTGTGTGTCACACCGCTCCACCTGTGTGTGTCACACCACCCCCACCTGTGTATGTGTCACACCACCCCACCTGTGTGTGTCACACCACCCCACCTGTGTGTCACACCACCCCACGCGTGTGTGTCACACCACTCCACCTGGGTGTGTCACACCACCCCACCTGTGTGTGTCACACCGCTCCACCTGTGTGTGTCACACCACCCCACCTTTGTGTGTCACACCACCCCCACCTGTGTGTGTCACACCACCCCCACCTGTGTGTGTCACACCACCCCTCCTGTGTGTGTCACACCACCCCCACCTGTGTGTGTCACACCACCCCACCTGTGTGTCACACCACCCCACCTGTGTGTGTCACACCACCCCACCTGTGTGTGTCACACCACCCCACCTGTGTGTGTCACACCACCCCACCTGTGTGTGTCACACCAACCCACCTGTGTGTGTCACACCACCCCACCTGTGTGTGTCACACCACCCCACCTGTGTGTGTCACACCACCCAACCTGTGTGTGTCACACCACCCCACCTGTGTGTGTCACACCACCCCACCTGTGTGTGTCAACCGCCCCACCTGTGTGTGTCACACCGCTCCACCTGTGCATGTCACACCACCCCCACGTGTGTGTGTGTCACACCACCCCACCTGTGTGTGTCACACCACCCCACCTGTGTGTCACACCACCCCACGCGTGTGTGTCACACCACTCTACCTGTGTGTGTCACACCACCCCACCTGTGTGTGTCACACCGCTCCACCTGTGTGTGTCACACCACCCCACCTGTGTGTCACACCGCCCCACCTGTGTGTGTCACACCACCCCACCTGTGTGTCACACCGCCCCACCTGTGTGTGTCACACAACACCACCTGTGTGTGTCACACCACCCCACCTGTGTGTGTCTCACCACCCCACCTGTGTGTCACACCACCCCACCTGTGTGTCACACCAGCCCACCTGTGTGTCGCACCACCCCACCTGTGTGTCACACCACCCCACCTGTGTGTCACACCACCCCACCTGTGTGTCACACCACCCCACCTGTGTGTCACACCACCCCACCTGTGTGTGTCACACCACCCCACCTGTGTGTGTCACACCACCCCACCTGTGTGTGTCACACCACCCCACCTGTGTGTGTCACACCACCCCACCTGTGTGTGTCACACCACCCCACCTGTGTGTGTCACACCACCCCACCTGTGTGTGTCACACCACCCCACCTGTGTGTGTCACACCACCCCACCTGTGTGTGTCACACCGCCCCACCTGTGTGTGTCACACCGCTCCACCTGTGTGTGTCACACCACCCCCACCTGTGTATGTGTCACACCACCCCACCTGTGTGTGTCACACCATCCCACCTGTGTGTCACACCACCCCACGCGTGTGTGTCACACCACTCCACCTGGGTGTGTCACACCACCCCACCTGTGTGTGTCACACCGCTCCACCTGTGTGTGTCACACCACCCCACCTTTGTGTGTCACACCACCCCCACCTGTGTGTGTCACACCACCCCCACCTGTGTGTGTCACACCACCCCTCCTGTGTGTGTCACACCACCCCCACCTGTGTGTGTCACACCACCCCACCTGTGTGTCACACCACCCCACCTGTGTGTGTCACACCACCCCACCTGTGTGTGTCACACCACCCCACCTGTGTGTGTCACACCACCCCACCTGTGTGTGTCACACCAACCCACCTGTGTGTGTCACACCACCCCCCACCTGTGTGTCACACCACCCCACCTGTGTGTGTCACACCACCCCACCTGTGTGTGTCACACCACCCCACCTGTGTGTGTCACACCACCCCACCTGTGTGTGTCACACCACCCCACCTGTGTGTGTCACACCACCCCACCTGTGTGTGTCACACCACCCCACCTGTGTGTGTCACACCACCCCACCTGTGTGTGTCACACCGCCCCACCTGTGTGTGTCACACCGCTCCACCTGTGTGTGTCACACCACCCCCACCTGTGTATGTGTCACACCACCCCACCTGTGTGTGTCACACCACCCCACCTGTGTGTCACACCACCCCACGCGTGTGTGTCACACCACTCCACCTGGGTGTGTCACACCACCCCACCTGTGTGTGTCACACCGCTCCACCTGTGTGTGTCACACCACCCCACCTGTGTGTGTCACACCACCCCCACCTGTGTGTGTCACACCACCCCACCTGTGTGTGTCACACCACCCCCACCTGTGTGTGTCACACCACCCCACCTGTGTGTCACACCACCCCACCTGTGTATGTCACACCACCCCACCTGTGTGTGTCACACCACCCCACCTGTGTGTGTCACACCACCCCACCTGTGTGTGTCACACCAACCCACCTGTGTGTGTCACACCACCCCCACCTGTGTGTCACACCACCCCACGTGTGTGTGTCACACCACTCCACCTGTGTGTGTCACACCACCCAACCTGTGTGTGTCACACCGCTCCACCTGTGTGTGTCACCCCACCCCACCTGTGTGTCACACCACCCCTCCTGTGTGTGTCACACCACCCCCCACCTGTGTGTGTCACACCACCCCACCTGTGTGTGTCACACCACCCCCACCGTGTGTGTCACACCACCCCACCTGTGTGTGTCACACCACCCCACCTGTGTGTGTCACACCACCCCACCTGTGTGTGTCACACCACCCCACCTGTTGTGTCACACCACCCCACCTGTGTGTCACACCACCCCACCTGTGTGTGTCACACCACCCCACCTGTGTGTGTCACACCACCCCACCTGTGTGTGTCACACCACCCCACCTGTGTGTGTCACACCACCCACCTGTGTGTCACACCACCCACCTGTGTGTCACACCACCCCACCTGTGTGTCACACCACCCACCCTGTGTGTCACACCACCCACCTGTGTGTCACACCACCCCACCTGTGTGTTCACACCACCCACCTGTGTGTCACACCGCCCCACCTGTGTGTGTCACAACACCCCACCTGTGTGTCACACCGCCCCACCTGTGTGTGTCACACAACACCACCTGTGTGTGTCACACCACCCCCACCTGTGGTGTCTCACCACCCCACCTGTGTGGTCACACCACCCCACCTGTGTGTCACACCACCCCACCTGTGTGTCGCACACCACCCCACCTGTGTGTCACTGCACCACCCCACCGTGGTGTCACACCACCCCACCTGTGTGTCACACCACCCCACCTGTGTGTGTCACACCACCCCACCTGTGGTGTGTCACACCACCCCACCTGTGTGTGTCACACCCCCCCCACCTGTGTGTGTCACACCACCCCACCTGTGTGTGTCACACCACCCCACCATGTGTGGTGTCACACCACCCCACCTGTGTGTGTCACACCACCCCACCTGTGTGTGTCACACCGACCCCACCTGTGTGTGTCACACCGCTCCACCTGTGTGTGTCACACCACCCCACCTGTGTGTGTGTCACACCACCCCACCTGTGCTGTGTCACACCACCCCACCTGTGTGTCACACCACCCCCACCTGTGTGTGTCACACCACTCCACCTGTGTGTGTCACACCACCCCCACCTGTGTGTGTCACCACCCCCCACCTGTGTGTGGTCACACCACCCCACCTTGTGTGTCACACCACCCCCACCTGTGTGTCACACCACCCCACCTGTGTGTGTCACACCACCCCACCTGTGTGTGTCACACCACCCCACCTGTGTGTGTCACACCACCCACCCTGTGTGTGTCACCACCCACCCCACCTGTGTGTCACACCACCCCATCCTGTGTGTGTCACACCACCCACCTGTGTGTGTCACACCACCCCACCTGTGTGTGTCACACCACCCCACCTGTGTGTGTCACACCCACCCCACCTGTGTGTCACACCACCCCACCCTGTGTGTGTCCACACCACCCTCCACTGTGTGTGTCACACCACCCCCACCTGTGTGTGTCACACCGCCTCACCTGTGTGTGTCACACCACCCCACTCTTGTTTGTGTCACACCACCCCAACCCGTGTGTGTCACACCACCCCCACCTGTGTGGTCACACCACCCCACCCTGTGTGTGTCACACCCCACTCCCACCTGTCGTGCCTGTATTCACACCACCCCACCTGTTGTGTGTCTACACCACCCCCACCTGTGTGTGTCACCCCACCCCCACCCCTGTTGTGTTGTCCACACCGCCCCACACCCCCTCGATCGTGTGTCTACAACCGCTCCGACCCTGTGTGTGTCACACCAACACCAACTGTTCACCGTGTGTCGTCCCCAACCACCCCACCTGTGTGTGTCCCACCACCCCCACGCTGTGTGGTGGTCACACCACTCCCACCTGTGGTGTGTCACACCACCCCACCTGTGTGTGTTCACACCAGCTCCCACCTGTGTGTTGTTCCACACCATCCTCCACCTGCTGTGTGTCACACCGCCCCCACCTGTGTGTGTCACACCGCCCCCACCTGTGTGTCACACCGTCCCCACCTGTTGGCTGTCACATCCACCCCCACCTGTGTGTCACACCACCCCACCTGTGTGTGTCACACCACCCCACCTGTGTGTGTCACACCACCCCACCTGTGTGTCACACCACCCCCCCCTGTGTGTCACACCTCCCCCCTGTGTGTCACACCCCCACCTGTGTGTGTCACACCACCCACCTGTGTGTCACACCACCCCACCTGTGTGTCACACACCCCACCTGTGTGTGTCACACCACCCCACCTGGTGTGTCACACACCCACCTGTGTGTCACACCACCCCACCTGTGTGTGTCACACCACCACCTGTGTGTGTCACACCACCCCACCTGTGTGTGTCACACCACCCACCTGTGTGTGTCACACCACCCCACCTGTGTGTGTCACACCCCCACCTGTGTGTGTCACACCCCCCACCTGTGTGTGTCACACCACCCCACCTGTGTGTGTCACACCACCCCACCTGTGTGTGTCACACCACCCCACCTGTGTGTCACACCACCCCACCTGTGTGTGTCACACCACCACCTGTGTGTGTCACACCACCCCACCTGTGTGTGTCACACACCCCACCTGTGTGTGTCACACCACCCCACCTGTGTGTCACACCACCCCACCTGTGTGTGTCACACCACCCCCACCTGTGTGTGTCACACCACCCCACCTGTGTGTGTCACACCACCCCACCTGTGTGTGTCACACCACCCCACCTGTGTGTCACACCACCCCACCTGTGTGTGTCACACCACACCTGTGTGTGTCACACCACCCCACCTGTGTGTCACACACCCCACCTGTGTGTGTCACACACCCCACCTGTGTGTCACACCACCCCACCTGTGTGTGTCACACCACACACCTGTGTGTCACACCACCCACCTGTGTGTGTCACACCACCCCACCTGTGTGTCACACCACCCACCTGTGTGTGTCACACCACCCCACCTGTGTGTCACACCCCCCACCTGTGTGTGTCACACACCACCTGTGTGTGTCACACCACCCACCTGTGTGTCACACCACCCCACCTGTGTGTCACACACCCCCACCTGTGTGTCACACCACCCACCTGTGTGTCCACCACCCCACCTGTGTGTCACACCACCCACCTGTGTGTGTCACACCACCCCACCTGTGTGTCACACCACCCACCTGTGTGTGTCACACCACCCCACCTGTGTGTGTCACACCACCCACCTGTGTGTCACACCACCCACCTGTGTGTGTCACACCACCCACCTGTGTGTGTCACACCACCCCACCTGTGTGTGTCACACCACCCCACCTGTGTGTGTCACACCACCACCTGTGTGTGTCACACCACCCCCACCTGTGTGTCACACCACCCCACCTGTGTGTCACACCACCCACCTGTGTGTGTCACACCACCCCACCTGTGTGTGTCACACCCTCCACCTGTGTGTCACACCCCCCACCTGTGTGTGTCACACCACCCACCTGTGTGTGTCACACCACCCCACCTGTGTGTGTCACACCACCCCACCTGTGTGTCACACCACCCCACCTGTGTGTTCACACCACCCCACCTGTGTGTCACACCACCCCACCTGTGTGTGTCACACCACCCCACCTGTGTGTCACACCACCCACCTGTGTGTCACACCACCCCACCTGTGTGTGTCACACCACCCCACCTGTGTGTGTCACACCACCCCACCTGTGTGTGTCACACCACCCCACCTGTGTGTGTCACACCACCCCACCGTGTGTGTCACACCACCCCACCTGTGTGTGTCACACCCCCACCTGTGTGTGTCACACCACCCCACCTGTGTGTGTCACCACCCACCTGTGTGTGTCACACCACCCCACCTGTGTGTGTCCACCACCCACCTGTGTGTCACACCACCCCACCTGTGTGTCACACCACTCCACCTGTGTGTGTCACACCACCCCACCTGTGTGTGTCACACCCCCACCTGTGTGTGTCACACCACCCCCACCTGTGTGTCACACCACCCCACCTGTGTGTGTCACACCACCCACCTGTGTGTGTCACACCACCCCACCTGTGTGTGTCACACCACCCCACCTGTGTGTGTCACACCACCCACCTGTGTGTGTCACACCACCCCACCTGTGTGTGTCACACCACTCCACCTGTGTGTGTCACACCACCCACCTGTGTGTGTCAACCACTCCACCTGTGTGTGTCACACCACCCCACCTGTGTGTCACACCACCCCACCTGTGTGTGTCACACCACCCCCACCTGTGTGTGTCACACCACCCCACCTGTGTGTGTCACACCACCCCACCTGTGTGTCACACCACCCCACCTGTGTGTCACACACCCCACCTGTGTGTGTCACACCACCCCACCTGTGTGTGTCACACCACCCCACCTGTGTGTGTCACACCACCCACCTGTGTGTGTCACACCACCCCACCTGTGTGTGTCACACCACCCCACCTGTGTGTCACACCACCCACCTGTGTGTCACACCACCCCACCTGTGTGTGTCACACACCCCACCTGTGTGTGTCACACCACCCCACCTGTGTGTGTCACACCACCCCACCTGTGTGTGTCACACACCCACCACGTGTGTGTCACACCACTCCACCTGTGTGGTCACACCACCCCACCTGTGTGTGCACACCCACCTGTGTGTGTCACACCTCCCACCTGTGTGTCACACCCCCCACCTGTGTGTGTCACACCACCCCACCTGTGTGTCACACCCCCCACCTGTGTGTGTCACACCACCCACCTGTGTGTGTCACACCACCCCACCTGTGTGTCTCACCCCCCCACCTGTGTGTGTCACCACACCACCTGTGGTGTCACACCACCCCACCTGTGTGTCACACCACCCCACCTGTGTGTTCACACCACCCCACCTGTGTGTCACACCACCCCACCTGTGTGTCACACCACCCACCTGTGTGTGTCACACCACCCCACCTGTGTGTGTCACACCACCCCACCTGTGTGTGTCACACCACCCACCTGTGTGTGTCACACCACCCCACCTGTGTGTGTCACACCACCCCCACCTGTGTGTGTCACACCACCCCACCTGTGTGTGTCACACCACCCACCTGTGTGTGTCACCACCCCACCTGTGTGTGTCACACCCCCCCACCTGTGTGTGTCACACCCCCCACCTGTGTGTGTCACACCACCCCACCTGTGTGTGTCACACCACCCCACCTGTGTGTGTCACACCACCCCCACCTGTGTGGTCACACC